>NW_027281323.1:0-124332 GCF_046629955.1 Centroberyx affinis
CAACAGTGCAATGACTGCTTTTGTACTGATCGGTCCTGCTGTCATGAAACAGATCACAATCAGAAAGAACAAAACCCCAGGGACATCCTGGTGGCTTAGTGGGCTAAGCAGCGCCTCATGTCTCTTTTGCCTTCTTTCGTTTTTTTCCATTTCATTTTGTTTTATTTTTGTTTTTCTTCCAGTTTTTGTTGTTCTCTTTATTTCCCCACTCTCTCGACCTATCCTAACCCTCCTCCCCGCCACTCTCCGCTCTATCCATTGCTCTCTCCTGCTCCTGTCTCTTTCCTCTCAATAGGGAAACTCCCTGGAAACCCGAGTTTCTCTTTGAGCGGACCCGGCAGAAGGTTTGGGAGCTTTAACGTTGCCCTGAAAAAGCCCTTTTGTATATACATATATATGCAGTGGTTCTGAATCATGACCCTCTCTCTCTCCCATTTCTCCTGTCATTCTCCACTGTATGAATGAAATACCACTGGTGTATAATAATAATAATAATGAATTTTATTTATATAGCACACTGTAAAATACAATGAAATCTCAAGGTGCTTCACAGAAAGAGTAAAACAATCAATCAATCAATAGTACAATGTTAAAACTGGTCAATTTACACCAAAAAAAAATAAAAAAAATCATGGGACTAATCCCATGATTTTTTTTTTTTTTTTAAATAAGATGAATAAAATTGGAGACACAAATTTAGACCCAAGTTTAAAGGGAAGGCACAGATGAACCGACAATGTATAACACCAATGAAACATTTAGTAGTTACCAAGAGTTGTTTACACCTTTCTGTTTTTTTCCAGGGGAGATAGCACCTGAGTATTTTGACCAAATCACATAATGACGGTAAGAAACATTTTTCGATTTGCTGCCCACCGAAAACCAGCCATGCGCGAGTGTTCTCGCTGCCTGGTTAACATCCGAAGCGCTGTCTTTCTCCAATGAGGCTTGCCAGTTTGGCTCATGCGAGTGTGTTTTTGCATGTGTGTATGTAGCCTATGTATGTGTGTGTGCGTGTGTGTGTGTGTGTGTGTGTGTCTGTTCGTGCCGGCGTAGCGCGAAAATGAAGTGAAACCAACTGTGAAGAGATGACTAGGCGTGCCAGGTAAGTGCGTTTCAGTCTGTGTGCGTCTGACTGGTGGTTTGACAAATATATGCATGTTAGCCTAAGTGCCGCCGGGCATCATTATATGTTTCGCAATCCTTGCTTCCTCATTGCCGATTGTGTGTGTGTGTGCCCGCTTGACAGATAGACCTTCACATGTTGCATCCTACAATTTTAAATCTGGAACAACTTATTGAGGCGGTTTGATTGTCCACTGTGCGATAATGACACATAATTAACTGTTGGAAGATCTAGATCCCAAGCAGCGGACCCCGAAGATTTCCCGACGTGGTGAGAGCAATCATCTGTGGGCAAGATTAGAGGGGAGAATTAGCGGTGGAATGGCCCTTTAATTCTATGACATTAGCGCCAACAAAGAAGTCGCCGTGGATGGTGTTTGTTTAGCATGATAAAGGCTCGTGTAGCGCGAGCCAAATAACGCGGGGGCCGGCCAGACAAAAGCAGTCAATCAAAACTCATTAGGGACAAGGAGCGGGAGACAATAGGAACGCATAATGTTTTGGTTATGATGTTGAAAGGGGACCGGCTCTCGAATAAGCCGGAGCCGGAGAAGTAAAAGGAGTAGTGGATTTCAGACGTTTGCTTTTCACAACGCGGGGGAGAAGGTAGAGGTAAGAAGGCCCGCTTTATATTCCAGGGAGCGAGCGTTGTTATTTATGCCAGAAGAGTCAAAATGGTTTTACTTAACAGCGATAAATGGCACGATCTACATGGCATTTCCCTTGAGACGCTGGGCCCCCAAAAGTAACAGCCACCACCTGTAGGCAGATACCAGAGGTCAGGGCTGCTAATGTCAGCCCCCGGAGTCTGCGCGGTTAATCTTGTCCGAGGCGATAAACGCTTATCTCTCAGCTCGCTCTTTGTCTCGGGTGAATCTGGGAAAAAGTCTCGTGAAAACTTTATTATTTATCTTCTCCTCAAAAAGGGGGGGAGAGGGAAAGATTGAGCAACGCAGGAAAAGGAGGGGATCGGGGGCCAAAACCGCCGCAATAAAAGTGATGTATGAGACGTCACTCGGTGATTGGCTCGATACATCTCCCTCAAAACGCGCGCGCGCACACACACACACACACACACACACACAGCAGTGTAGTGAAGTACGCGGTAGAGTCCCGTCTGCCTCTAGGCTAATAGATGGGAGATAAAATAAGGACTTCGCAAATATGGGATGGAGCAATCCTTTATTGCACTGTATTAGCTCCAGCAGAATATCCACTCACACACACACTCTCTCTCTCACACATCCCACGCACACACACACACAAGCACATAGACTTTTTTTTTTTTTTTTTTTGTTAAGTGGAATTGTTCTAAAGCTGGAAGCAAGGGAGCATTAAGGTTGAGTATGAGCAGGTGGTAACTAAGTGGGATAACTGAGACGGTGGCTGGGCTGATTGATGTGTCTATTGGTGCTCGTTGATGCTTGATGCTCGCGGCTCGCGGACCTCACACAGCACGGGCGGCTTGGAAGAGGGAGAGGTGCGCGGCGGAGTCAACGCGGGGAATGATAGATGAATTTTTTTTTTTTTGTTTGTTTTTTTTTGTTCCCGCGATCCGTTCACGGGGCAATCGCTCTCTGCGGATCGTCCGTTCACGTAAGGGGGGGAGCTGTGGGGAGCGCTGTACTTAAACACAATGTGGAGGTACTTGCACTTTGAGTATTTGCATTTTGTGAGACTTCATGCTCTTATTCCACTGAAATTCAGAGGGAAATATTGTACTTTTTACTCTTTTTACTATTATCTGACGGTTGCAGTAAGTAGTTACTTTGCAGAATACGATTTTACATGCAAAACACACAATAAGCTCATAAACCATGATGCATTGTTATAGTTTAAACTACACAACCGTATATAGAGCAGTTAGACCTACAACATTAAAATACTTCTTGCAGGTTAATGCATCAATAATTTAACTCTGAAAGAAATCTTTTGATCCTTAAGTACATTTTACTGCTAACACCTCTTACTTAAGTCAACTTTTGAATGCAGGACTTTTACTTTTAATGCAGTATTTTTCCATTATGGTATTGCTACTTTTACTTAAGTAAAGGATTTGAGTCCTTTTTCCGACTGTCAATCGTTGACACAGAGTAACAAAACCCACATTTATTTATATGAAAATATCATGGATTACTACTTTAACATGGTGATTATGGAAATACTCCAGTAGATCTTCCAATTTTTTTAGCGATCAAAGAAAACACGGTACATGAAGAGCCTGAATGTTACAAGATAATGAAGATGGGTCACTGAAGACACTGAAGCCCTACCAGCTCCAGCAGTGCTGTTCCATATCTGACCTCTGACCTCTGACCTGTGGAGGGGGGGGGGGGGGGGGGGGCGGAGGGAAAAGAGAATTCCCCCACAGGGATCAATTAAGTATTACGGTATTGTCGGACTGAAAATGCACCGGTCGCCCCGGTAGAGAAGTAAAGCAGCAGCACCAGTGAGCTGATGGAAAATCTCAAGTGTGCCCAGAAGCAGCACTGCCTGCTGGGAGGAGGGAGGTGGGGGCGGTGGGGTGGGGGGTGGTTAGGTTGGTGGTGGGGGTGGTGGGGGGGGGGTTCTCAGAGAAGACACTTGCAGTTGCCCATTCTGTTGCCCTCGCCCTTGACGTTGACAGTGCAGTGTTGCCCTTGCGCTTGAGGATGTCACGTCTATGTGTGTGTGTGTGTGTGTGTGTGTGCGTGTGTGTGTGTGTGTGTGTGTGTGTGTGTGTGTGTGTGTGTGAATACCAGCACTGGGGATGGAGACAACGGCTCTGTGAGAGACACTTAGACGGCAGTCAGCGTGACAGGGTCAACAGGGAGGGAGAACACTGACACTGACATCACTCGACCCCCGATGACCGCTCCACCCACACACACACATCCACCCACACACACACACACACACACACGCGCGCATATATGCACACGCACGCGCACTTCTGTCTCCTTCATACACATACACATATAGAAACACAAAGCTGCTCAACTGGTACATAATGACTATTATTTGCTTAGATGAGCATGCAGAGCAACTCTTGTGCTCGCTGCAGGATGGAAGCACACACACACACACACACACACACACACACACACACACACACACAGTCTGTGTCTGTCTGAAAGATATCTAAGGCATAAAAAAAGCCGATTACAAAGGAAAAGGTTTCGATTTGTTAATTTCTCTGTTTATGTAATGTAATGTATGAGCCGCAGCAAAGGAGGAGGGAGAGCTCCGAGAGTGAATCATGAGTCTAGAGCAGGTGAGACGCAATGGAGATAGATGGAAGAAATGGAGAGAGAGAGAGAGAGAGAGAGACAGGAAAGAGGCATTAACGTCCTCCTCTTCATTTTTAACCTTGACCTACCTATGCTGCTCCTGTGGCAACCACTGTCACAGTAACGCGCGCTCACCCACACACACACACACACACTCACACGCGCACACACCTACACACACACTCACACACAGAAATGATGAATTCTGCAGAGGAGGTCATTTATAATTACTTACACAGCACGACAGTAGTCCTGCTCCGCCACACACAATCAAAGGCAACTCACAGCATACAGCATCCACTGCATGCACAATAGCAATCAGTGTGTAAGGCAATCAAGTAATCAGATTTTTAATAATGCATCTCCCACAGGGGGACAGTTTACAACAGTGTAGGCATGAGACAATAAGCGAAAATGGATAAAAAAAAGCGACCCATTATGCTCACATTTTACTATTGCATTGCACTTTTAACACCATATCCCCCCCCCCCTCCCCCAGCAGCAGCACTGTGTGTGCTTTCGGCTGTCAGGGAGTGTGACAGCTCTATACGTCGACGGCAGCAGTGAGACAGGTTGCCACAGAAAGCCTGGAGAGAGCTGCAGGCTAACGCTCAACAGCAGCAGTCAACACTGGAACTATGGACCCCTTTGTTCCTCCAGCCAAGAAGTCTGGAAACTTCTCTTTTCACACACTCTCTCTGGCTATAAGTTTGAGCTCAAGAGTCTCGGCGGAAGTTCTTCCCAGATATGCAGCACCTGCCGTCCCGCCTCCTGCCTGTCACTGGTTCACACCTGTGCTGGCCATTTTTTTCCGGTTTACTTCATTGGCTGGTATTTTATAAACGAATAATTAAAGGTGCAAGTGTAAAACTCGACAAATCGTTACCGGATTCATTTTGTGGCATTAGTACATTTACCATAAAAAAATTAAAAAAACGAGACCATCACTGAGAAATTGTCAGCCTCTACCAGCCTCTTTTACATTGTTTGGCACCAGGTCGGATTTGGAGGGAAATCTGCTGGATTGCTTTATGGCACAAAAGAGCAATTATTTTTACTTTGTAACACACAACTTTATTCCAGTTCCACTATTCTAACTGCGAAGGACAATTTCCTTGACCCTGGTGCTTGGTCCGAAAACACAATGACGACCCATAGACCCGTGGTTCTCAACGTGGGGTCCGGGGACCACCAGGGGTCCTTGAGGGGGTTCCAGGGGGTCCTCAGCAAACTGATGAATTGTGAAACTTCAGCATTATTTCATTTACAAGATGTTAACACAATTAGAGAATGTAGAAGAATGACTGTTTTGGTCATAGTTTCTCTGTTATCTCTCTACCTACAGTACAGATAGTCATGGAATTCTGGACAAAATCATATCTAACAATAAAAATATTCTCAGATTCACAGATCAAATGGGGTCTGTAGCCCTATTGTGGACTAAATTATGGTCCTTGAGAATCACTGCCATAGATAACACTGGGTATACTATGACTCCACAATTTTTTATTTTTTTTGGAGACAAAAATAATATTGTAATAACAAGACTAGTTCACGTTTTCAGCATTTTTACCCCATTTTGCCCACACCGACCCACCCCCAACCCCTCAACACCCACCCCACCCACCCATCCATCTTCCCCTACATCCCCGCTCTCCATCCCCACATACATACAACTAAAGGAAATAAATAGATAACATAATAAAATAGCCTAAAAGAAACTATTATAAAGTAATACAAACAAAAAAAAGGACACTCACAAGGATAGAAAAAGAGAACCAAACAATACATCTACAAGTGTGACATCAGAAACCCATAGACAGTTTGCTGCTGGATTGCATCAATGACTTAAAAGTTACCAGAGAGACATTTCGGAACATACAATATAACCTACGTTACACACTGTAAAGTACACACACCTTACAGACAATTGTATCCCTATGGGGCCATCTCATTAGGTGAGAGCATTTCAAAGTATGGGATGACAGTCTGCCAGCGGGAGCCAAACTTGGCCATCGACCCCCTAATGGTAAATTTAATTTCTTTCCAGTTTTAGCGAAGACATAATATCACATAACCAAGACCTAGGCAGCAGAGGTGTTGATGACTTCCACTGTAATAGCATTCTCCTACAGGCAATTTTGATAACATTAGCCCGCTTCGAGGTCACAACCAAAATGGCAATTTCAGGAGTTGGGGCAATATTCATGTTGAGAGCCTCAGACATTGTGTCAAAAAAAAAATGATTTTCCAGAATATAACTCATCTAGGGCATGACCGGAACATGTGTGTCAGATCCCCGGGGGACTGAGAGCGTCTATCGCGGCACTCTCTTGTCTCCGGGTAAGAATTGGGCCAATCGAGCCTCGCCGGGGTGGACTCTGTGAAGCACCGTGAAGACTCTCCTGAACTCTCCTCCACAGCGGAAGCTTCCCAAAGCGGGGTCCGGGGTCCTTCCCAGGGGTCCTTCAGGGGGGGTTCTAGAGGGGCAACATGAGGAATCGTTTCATTTGATTTGTAGGAAAATATCCCAATTAGAGGATGTGTATGCTAATCAGAGGTTTCACTCTCAACACTATTGTCTCCTAGTTCTACAATTCAATAGTCAACTGCAACAAAAAGCTTCCCATATGGGTCTATATGAGAAAATCTTATAAAATGGGGGTCCATGGCCCTAAAATGTGTCTATTTGGGGGGTTCATGGCATGAAAACATATGAGAACCTCTGCTCTAACAGTAACACATTGGTGAATTGGCTCATTTACTGCTTCTGCCACATTAACCAGTCACTGTAATGATTATTTAGCTCAGTCTAAAGACACACTACATGTCAGAACATCTACTTTTCAGCGGTGCCACATCATACAGTGTTTTACAATGCCATTCCAATATAAGATATCCACTTCACAGTGTTGTAGTTTTAAAGCCAATGTGATTCTCAGGGTCAAATGTGTCGAGATCCCGGTAATTTCACGGTTATGCGGTCAGCTCATCCAACGCTGTCACCTTGTGGCGGAAGGAAAAAACTGCACTAAATATGCATCTGAGAAAAAAAAAAAAAAAAAGTACATCTTTACCAGCCTCTTCTGTGTATGTAAGCAGCTCTTTTAATGATAAGCCCTGTTGGAGGAATGCCAGCCATGACGCTTTAACCTCTTCTCATGGGATCAGACCGGGTGACAGAGGCTTTGTTTTTGGGGGTGTTTTTTTTTTTTTTTTTTTTTTTGCCTTCTCATAGTGTCTAAGTAGGCTGAATAGTGAGTCAGATGACGCACGGCAGCCCCTCTGTTTGATCGTCATCAAACAGTGCGTTAGCGACAGTTTCGTCACTCAGGTGTAAGCAGGTTTTTTGCGGGAGCCAGCCTCATTTCCGGCGAGAGGTGGAACGGGTGTGGGGGGGGCGGGGGGAGGCGCGGATTTGTATGTGTGCCACACAGCCACCCTGTCCTCTCTTTCACCCCGAAAAAAAACAGAAATACTCCCCCCTTCATCCCGTACCTCCTCACCCCCCCTCCCCCCCTCCTCTATCTCCCTCCCGCCTCCACTCGGCTTTGATCCGCCCCTGCAGCCACGCTGGAAAGATGACAGAGCGAGGAAAGAGAGAGAGAGAGAGAGAGAGAGAGAGAGAGCGGGGAAGGGGAGGAGGGGGGTGGGGGGGGTGGGAAGAGGAGAGAAAGAGATGACAGCTCCTCAACAAGTGTGGAGCATTGGGAGGGAGGGAGAGAGAGAGAGAGAGAGAGAAAAGAGGAGAGTGCTATTCTGATGATGAGACTCTCACCATGGGAGGAGGAGGAGACATATGCAGCATCAAGAGGCACTGGAGCTGGGTTAAGCACTGCACACACACACACACTCGCTGTCTCTCTTTTTAGACACACACACACACACACACACACACACTAGGTTAAACGCCTCTGTTTACCCTCAATCTGGATTGTCGACAGTCTCTCTTGCCATCTGCCCCGGTTGACAGGGATGCTGACTTGTAACACATCCAGTAATAATCAGTCACAGAAAACTAGAGGGTAGGAGATCTGCATTAGGCTGGATTAGCCTTGACAGATGTTCACACAGACCAGGATATACACACAGCCACTTCACTCCCAGAGGGGTTGTGTGTGTTACTGTATGTGCACAGTGAATCCTATGGAAGAAAAAATAGACCCGCTGGGCATCTGTGCATGTTCTACCCCCCCCCAAAAAAACATACATCTTCTTCTTTTGCAAAATTCATATTATGCAGCAGCCGTTCAGGACTCTAGACTATAGCTGCTGTCTGGTGAAAAGCACACCTATATGAGGACTTTTATTCTGAAATGTGCTAAAACTGATACCAGCTCTTGCAAAGTGATCGCTGACATTAAAGCGAAAGTCATTATGCAGAAACATTGGTGACACTAAGGCATCATAAGCTCTTTATAGGCACACTGTGATTGCATGATAGTTATGATAATCAGAGCATGATATAGTAAACACAAACTTCCCCATAAAGTATTCACTTTATTTCCCTGTAAAGTGAATACTTTATGGGGAAACTGTTTTGTGATATGATATTAAACTGAATGGAATTTTTGGTGTTTGATGATTTGTAAGATGTTGATTTGTAATGATATTGTTAAAGTTTATCTGTACTTCTAATGGACTTAAAATCTGTGTAATGCATCACAATTCCACTTAAAGTGTTATCAAAGCATTTCAGTCATTTTTTTCTTTTAAGAGCTGTCTATGAAATACATTTTTACATTTCCATCTTTAGAAAGGAAAACTTTTATATTTATAAAATAGATAATTGAGTAATGTAATCCGCCCCCCCGCCCCCCCTTGGAATAGATATACAGTGTTTTTGGAATGAATCCCTTCATATTACCATAGCTATACACAGACATGCATATAGAGAGTATGGCATGAATAACTTTCTTCACTGACAGTCCCCCAAACCAAAGTGCTATACAAATGATTTGAATGTGGCAACAGTGTGTGTGTTAATGCTAAAGTACACGCATTAACTAGGATTACATTCACATATAACGTTAAAAAGCATCTCGGCTGATAACACAGTGGAATGGGATTTCTGTTTACCTTGCAAAACACTGCTGCACACGACACTTCCTCTCATAACTGACAGCAAACACCTCTTCTCACTTCTCCCCATCCAATCCATCCGATGACAATCCACTTTTGACAAGTAGCCTATGTTACTATCTGAACTGCCTGCCTCCCTATTACACCTGGATTTTTTTTTTTGCTCTATCTGATGCCCATCCAGGGTGCAGGCTAAGACCAGGCGGAAAGGTAATCTATGCAAGTGATCAGGACTACATCTTGACCTCTTCAGGCCAACCGCACACTGAGGGAAGCGTCTCCATTTTAATTTCGCCTCCTTTTGCTTCCTAGGAGCCATCTGGATCTCGTGGCCTCCCTTCCACCTTCGCAGCACGGAGCCCCCCCCCCCCCCCCCGCCCAATCCAGATTGCCTGCGAGGTAAATGTTTTATCGCCGTACCCTGTAAATACATTAAAAAAAAGACAGACAAACAGATGTGCACATACACAAACAACAAACAAAAAAACACACTCCATCCCAGCTGAAGGAAGAGGGGGATGGGGACCTGTTGTTGTTGTTGTTCCTCCCGCATCTATTCATCCATCCCTCCCAGCTCATATGGAAACTGGCCCCCAAAAACAGGCATCTCAAGCAAAGTATACAGCGTGTGCGAGAGAGTGAAAAGACAGAAGATTTTAGAAAGAAGAGTCTAACCCCCCCGATGAAAGTTTGAATCCGTGTTTGGATTCTGCTGACGGTGTGATTTCAGGTGATTGGGATGAGTTTTTTTTTTAAAAAGGGCATGTGGAGCCTCTGCACATCATGTCTGGCCTTGAGTTGAAAACACCGCCCTCGTCCTCCTCTTCTCTCTTCTCCGCTGCCTGCCAACTGGCATAAAAGGAGCCAGATTAACACACTGGCGCGCATACATTGGTGAATGTTTGTGTGCCCGTACATCCCTCTCTCTCTGTGTGTGTGTGTGTGTGTGTGTGGCGGGATAATTGCCTGGATTTACAGGTGACAGGAACAGTTTACTGTGTCATTTGGATTTTCAGGGACGAGGGTTCACTTGCCGGTGAATGTGGCTGACAAAGAGCCCGCGAAGACACACACACACACACACACACACACACACACACACGCACACACACACACAAGCTGACGTGGATGCGTAGGAGTTGCACGGCTTAGTGTTTGTATGTGCCAAATGATATATATGCCATCGAATGTGTGGGATGGAGAGGAGCGTACCTACAGATAAACAGACAGATGCTGGAGCTCGCCATGACATACAAACACACACACACACACACACACACACAAACAAGACTGTCATACACACACACACCCACATGCAGAACCGAAGCCCAAAAACCTGATAAACATGCATTGGCAAAAAAAAAAAAAAAAAAAAGCGGTGTGTACTCAACTGTCCCACAAATGAACTCCTGGTACTGAGATTCACACTAAACCAAGGGGAGTCTGATCAAATACTCCAATTCCCTACCGTTACCCCCCTGCCTAAACACACACACACACGCGCGCGCACACACACACGCGCGCGCACGAAAACACAGGGTATGGGGACGCCGCGTGAATACTAATGCCGGGGACCCTATTTACATTTCAAGCCGCACGACTGTCAGCATATCTCTGTTCGGGGGGAGAGAGAGAGAGAGAGAGAGAGAAAGAGAGAGACAGAGAGTGGGGAATTGTCGAGAACACACAGTTCTGGCGCCGCTCTTTTTAGTTTTTATTCCAACCTTTAAACCCACAAACATCATGTTAGGCTACTCTCGCATCAAGGGGCGATAATGATAACTTCACTTCAGTCAAAACGGAGCGTGTGTGTGTGTGTGTGTGTGGGGGGGGGGGGGGGGGGGGGGGGGGGTGTTGCTTCATCTCCCATTTTGTTTACAAATCCCCGTGTTTACGCCGGTCTCCGTCCTCTGAGAACGCCGGCGCGGCACAAGTTGAGGCGTGATGCGTCGTCTCTCTCTCTCTCTCTCTCTCTCTCTCTCTCTCTCTCTCTCTTTAGATGGGAAATTTTTTATTCTATTTTATTTTTTTATGTTCTCTCACAACCCGCACCCCCCCCCCCCCCTCCTCTCTCTCTCTTGCGCGCGCTCTCTCTGCCGCAGAACTGAGCTGACCCACTAAAAGCAGTCGGAACCCGCTGTGTGAATGCGGGGAGCCTTTCAGAGTCTAGACCTATTCAGATATTCTCTCATTAGCCGTCCTTCACTGTAAGAAAAAGCTCAACCGGTGCTTTGCCGAGGGCTTTATGGACGAGGCACGAGTGAAAAAAAAAAAAAAAAAAAAAAAACTCTAACCAGCAAGTAAACATCGGTGAATAGATGCTTACTTGGCAGGCGTCAGTCTAAGCTCACTGTCGCCTGCAGGATAGCAATAGGAACCCTGAATCCCCACTCATTCACAAACACACACACACACACACCAAAAAATACAATCAGTTGATCACAAGGAGTGTAAAACTTTGATAATCTGTTAATGGGACACTATTTATCTAATCATGAGTAACTTATTGATCAGACAGGGGAAACAATGGCTAGTAAACGGTCTCTGGTCTGTCATGTAGGCTGATACCAGTGAGTGTGTGCGCGTGCGTGTTTCTACACGTGCCGCACACGCATCGCCGCGCGGACAATTAAGTTAAGCCGCGCCACCTCCATTCCCCATCTATCTCTCTCTCACACTCCCTATATTTCTCCAATCTGGCTCCACTTATCCGCGGAGTCGCCCGCAGCAGCTCATCTGAGAGCAGGGCAGAGAAAATGAGGGAATAAACTCAACGAAATGGAGGAGGATGATATGTAAGAACAATCGTCGCGCCAGGAGGCACGATAAGCCTTTGAATGGGAAGTTCATTTATGGAAGTTCTTAACACTGTTGCCGTTTTTTTTTCTCTCTCTCTCTCCCTCCTCCCTTCTTCCTCTCTCTCTCTTTCCCTCGCATAGAATCGGCGGGTTGTTTTGCAGACTGTCAAACAATGAGTTCAGCAACAGAGGGTGTCACAGCCAGGTCAAGAGACGTTTTAATCAGACGTTCAGACACACACAGACAGAGTTACCGAGTCAAACATTGGGCCAGCAGGCATCCACCACCAGTGGCTGACTGGAATTAGCAATGCGCTCTTTGCACTGGCAAGCGGTGATCCAATTATACCGCGGGCCAACTGCAGTCTCGCATTGCCCTCTTCAGGTGGGACGGTGAAGTGAAGAGCGGCTGGGTTATGTGAGATTTGGGTGAGTCCGATTCTCACCAGTCTAACAGCTTGTTGGCTGGTATGTGGTGTCACTGCAGTAGAATTTCACATATCAACATACTACAAATTGTTTTTCTGGCTTTTGCTTTTTCAAAACTCACAATTCTGCTCTCCATTGCAAAGGAAAATTCAATATATAGCCTACTTACTTTACTGTATATAACACTATTGTATACTATATATACTGCCAGTCACCCACCTCATTGGATGTAGCCTACTATGTTTCTTACATTCTCTTACAGCCATTTTGATCTAAAGGCTTCTGCTTAAATGCTTGAAATGTGTTTCTTAGACAAATATAAATAGTGAAGTTGACGCTTATGTATGAATTTCTTTCCAAAGCTTTCAGGGCAAAGGGCGGCTACTTTGAAGAATCTAAAATAGAAGATAGTTTTGATTTGTTTAACACTTTTTCAGTTGCTGCATAATTCCATTTGTGTTGTTTCATAGTTTGGATGTCTTTACTGTTATTCGACAATGTGAAAAATAGTAAAAATAAAGAAGAATGTGGTGTGTCCAAACCTTTGATGGGCAGTGTATATATTACAATATATACTATATCCTGCAACAGTATCTCTAATCTGCTGTTACACATTGTTTTTCATATATACAGTACTGTGCAAAAGTCTAAGGCTTATGTCAAAGATATCCATAAAGCGAAGATGCTTTCAAAACTAATGAAATGAAAAGTTTCTGAATATCACAAATTTACAATAAACAGCAGTCTACTGGCACACTAATGCAGAAAAAAAATAAACATCTAAGACTTCTAAGAAATGTATATTAAAAAATCTAGGGTGCCTAAGACTTTTGCACAGTAGTGTATATGGCTATATTTTATTAATTTCTATCATCACCCATATCTGCTGATGACTTTATCATATCATGCTAACTCACATTTGACAAACAAACCAGCGAGTCACAATCAGCTCAGCTTCATCTCATGCTAATTTTGCATATCCGACTTTTCTCTGTGACAGTCCGAATATAAATCTGCCCAGTCATGCATGATTCAATCTCCTAATACTTCCAGCTCTACTGCTATCCGGCACCTGGTTTAAAACAGGTTGGATGTGCAGACACCTCTTGCTGTTGGGATTGCCTCAATAGGTGTTGTTTTCTCTCTCCGGGGGCCACAGACTGTCTGTGGCCTGTTGTTTCTCTGCTCCAGAATCTGACTTGCAAAGCGTCTGGTTATCAGCAGCATTGCAGTTCAACACATCAACCACAAGGCAGCAGTGCTACACAGACGGAGGGGCACGTGAAATGAGGTTGATGGAGTACATGGTGTGGTGCACTGCCAACTGATCCTTTATTTCTGGCAGCAGCTCCCACATTTTATCACACAGAGCGGTCAAAGTGGGTAAAGCTCATTCTTCACAATCTCAGCAGTGGCTGAGATCCGAGATAATAAAACAAACACTTGTCCTTTAATCCACAAACCCGCGCATAATCTGGGTTTTTAGCCGCCGCACTGTTCCCTATCTGCTGGACGGTGATTGTGCAGAAACTGTGCGTTAGTCATCAAATCCCACCGGCGTGACAGGAGCACGCCAGCATGGTTCAAGGACTTTTTTTTTTTTTTTTCCTCCCTACAGTTGCACGCTCCACGGCAGAGCTTGGACCGAGGAATGATCCAGAGGCAACCGCCGAAGCCATGGAGAAAGAGAGGAGAGACTCACTTCCCCCGGGTTGCCATGGCAACATACCTGCTCCTCACTCCGGCATCGTCCCTGAACACAGAGACAGAAGTCTGTCTGATGTTGGAGGAAGCAGGAGAGAGACCGACAGACAGAGAGAGAGAGAGGGAAAGAAAGAGAGGGAGAGACAAGGCATGCATTTTTAACAGTTTCTCGGCGCATAATACACAACTCTTCAAAAATACGGAGGGATATCTGGGATTCTCGTCAGGATTCAGTAGCCTATTCCCCCAAACCCAACTTTGCACGATTTGAAACTGTTCATTTTATTTACTGACACTTAGCACAAGTACACTCATGTACGCGTGCACGTCCGAACACACAGCACGATGGGAATAACTCACATTCCAAACGAGCCCTTAGCACAGCCTACAATTTGACAGAGCCTACTCGAACTCACCACACGTGTGGGTGGACTTGAAATTCAATGAGCCTCAAAAAACAAAGGTTACTTCCACCCAGAGCCTCCAAAATGAATTGAAATTCTCAACAAAAAGGGAGCTAAATATTACCGCGTAGACGATGGCTCAGTGTGTAGCAGAAATGTTTTGTGATTTTTTGGGATTGAAATGTTCAAGATCATGTTCTTCAGTTTATATCCCCGGAGGAACTGCTTTGCCGAGGTTTATATCTTCATCTTGGTTGCAGAGAGCCAACACAAGCCAGACAATCCAGCTAATTAACAAAATGTAACTTCAGCTGCACAATGAGCTACAGATGAAACTTCAGATGATGACCTCAGATACTGATGGGTGAGGGAATGGCTGGGCATTGCTAGTCTGAGTGCACAGTCAGTCTTCCAGACAGTTTAACACAGTTGTAAACTGATCAAAACTAAAAATGAATCAAATGAATTAACATGTATCATTCTTTCTCGCAGAGACAGTTCTCACAGCCATGTCTTACAAAGCCCTATGGAAGGATACAATGTCACCATTTTGAATATAGGCTATAGGTTGATTTGCTTTCAGACATGTTGCAAGAATTATTACATTTGGTGTCTATAACCAATGAGATAATCAATATAAAAGTGTGTAATCTATGCATGTGTCCTATTAGTCTACATTAATATCAATGTTGCCAGCTACCTGCATCTCATGCTGCAGCTATATGTGCCAGGTGACACAGAGAAAGCTAGCCTCTGTATAATTTCCAGACTTCACTCAAACACCACAGTCAACCTGTTCACTGAAATATATTCTATCATTATGTATACATGATGTTTGTAAATGCAGTAACCTATATTTGCAATGTTGCTTTGTGGTCTTTTGGGACCCAGACTGAATGTTTGCATCCAACCTGAGGGCCTCTTTTTGTTTTCTTAACAGTGCACTCTCAACCGAGCCTGCTAAGGGGGGAGGGTAACTAGGCTAAAACAGGCCTGGACGAGCAGCTAACGCCTCCAGTGAAAAGGAGAGTCATCGTTCGAATCAGCCAATGGGAGCAGCGGTGTGCCGAGATGCTCCTCTCAGCGCGCGGCGGGGGCGGTGCTTGTCGCCGAGCACCCACCTCTCAAGGCCGCGGCGTTTGGTTGCACATAGGGCTGCAGTTTCAGTTTGTTTTATTCACCATTTTGAGTAGCTGAAGGTAAAAAAATTAACAAAAACTGCGTTTGGAGGACAAGTCGCTCCCCTAATTTTATTTTTACGCGCTAGCTCGGGCGGTGGAGTTGTGCGACAACCTCGCCCCCCTCGGAGTTTTGCAGAGCGGGAATATTTCGTTTTTTTATTTTTTCCCTGGGCTTTCTTCTTCTCCCCCCTTTCTTACATCCTTAACCTCTACAGTATTCCTGCAAAATGTCAAGACCAGTGAGGTAGGTTCGCTAAATCGGTCCTCCGCGCTCTGCATAATAACGACGCGGTGCAGGCTAGGCATCGCAGACTACACGCACGTCTCTACCATGTTGTGCTTATGACCAGGGAATTGTTTATTTCATGAAAGATTTATGCAAATGTGTGCGTGTGTATGTGTGTGTGCGTTTCCCTTCTTGCCCGTGCACCCTCATTTTCTAACATGGATCCCAGCAGTGTGGACTGTTCGCCATGTCTTGTAGAGATAGCCATTGCCCGCCGTTCTGGTGTGTCTAACGTGTATCATGCTGTAGAAAACTGACCCATGATGTGCATTGTTGGCTGCTATGTAGGCCAGGCGGAAAATTAGTCCGTGTGATTTAACCGGTTACATTATACAGCTCAGCTATGCCAGGCCTTTATATTCTTTTTCCCTCTCTGACTGAGACTGAGAATATGGCTACCCATTCATCCAGGGGAGGCACTGAAACGCTAATATGAAAAAACACGACTGAAGGAGGTGGTGGTCGGCCTCTGGATTTGATCTTGTTACCGCGCAGACTGGCGTGTCCGTGCTGTTGCCACTTTTATATCGCATTATAATTAATTTGGAAACGGTTTTTTATATTCGAGGAACAATAGAAGTGCGTATTTTCACCAATGGAAATGCTGTACTAGGAAGAAAAAGGGGGAGAGCGGGGCTACATTTTCACTGCTGGCAGTAAATTAACACTGTTGGCTGATGTCAGAGGGAGGCGGAGAGCTACAAAAAAGTCACCACACCCCCCAGTGCAAAATCCCCGCGACGACTAACGCACAACGTGTCTGCAGGTCGTTGTTAAAGGGCCTTAAACGTCTAAAATGTTATTTGAAGTCATTCCTTAAATGTTATTTGAAGTCATACAGCCCTGAAGTATTACAGAATCAGTTATGGAGATCCTCGACATCTCCCAGTTTGTTGCTGTGCTGTTTTTTTGTGCCATTTAACACTAAACTTAATGTTTTACTCAGGACTGCAGTTGTTTGCTTCCACATTCGCGCTCTTTTCAATGGCGACATCGAGTATATCTCATTCTAATTGGTGTTAAATAGGTCTTAAATGTGTTAAATGTAACTTCATGAAACTGGTAGACACACTGACGAAGACCGCTGAACGTTTTTTTTTTATCAAAATACTGTTAAAAACCAGTACCTATATTCTTCTCGCGAGACTGGCATCGCGAGATCGTATTTGTAGCTAAGTACTGATAACAAAGTAATGCAATGTAAAGTGTAGTGGAATGTAATTTAAAGTGGAGTGTGATGTCTTGTGTAAGTGTCAGTTTTGTTGGTTGCCCCTCCCATCTGCTGCTGTGCTTTCGTGGTATTTCATTCAGCTCTGTCACACATCATTGCTTTGATTTATATTATTATTATTATCATTGTTGATATCTTTGGCGTCTTTTGGACCATGGCATGGTTTTAGAACACACCGTGCCTTAGCCTAAGTGAGTCCAGTTTTGATTTTGTATTTTTTATCAGCATAATAGAGAGTAAAGATCAAGCAAAAACAAAAAATAAATGTATTTGCAAGCCATAGCTTCAAAAAGAAATCAGGGGAGCAGTCAATACCAAAGTTATTTTGGGGACCTAAATCTAACAATTTATCACATTGACCAAATAATATCTTGTCAGTGATCAGTCATTGCTCCACTTTTTCCCTAGAAATTTGGCAATGTAAGAGGGTTGGGAAGTTTTGGTGCCAAATTACATCAGATCTAGGGAGTTGCCATATCATAGGGTTTAGTGAAAGTGACAATTATAGAAATTAATATTTACCCTTTCTGATTGCTGTGAGACATGTATGGGAATGTGTGGAAACCTTGCCAAGCATGCCACTGGCTGCCGTTACCCAGTCCAAAGACGTGTCTGAGGCCTTCAGAGTGTGTGTGTCTGCCTGCTGTTGTAATCTAAGCACTCGTAAAATGGTTTACGGCCCCCCCCCCACCAGCCCAGTTTGCTCATTTAACCTTGTGAGGATCCACAGATAATTACTATTACAGACAATGCTTGCAGAGGAGCTGGCATGCCATTGGTGGCGCTGGGAGCAAGAGGTGGGAGGAGTTTTCTGTGATTTTTAGCCGACACCGGCCCTCGGTCCTGTGTCAGCATTGCTACGTAGCTTCTAGGGGTGTGGGTTACAGTGAGTACCTGAACTGTGGTCAGCTGCTGTCACCTGAGGCTTTACTTGCACACTTTGCCAAATTAGCCCTGGAAACTGTAGAAGGTAGACTAGTGTCCAGTTCAGTGTCCCCACTAGGAGGCTACTTCTCTAACCAAATAGTGCAACCAAGACATATTCACACACGGCTGATATCTTGCTCTCTGCTAAATTGCTTGTCATGACAGATATAATTGCTTGTTGTCCCTGTTTAAGAAATTAATAATGCACATAGATATGTCTAATTTTATCTGATTTTGGCTCTACGGCCACATTGCTCAGTGTGACTCTAATCTGATGCGATGTGTGTACTTCCTCCACAGGAACAGGAAAGTGGTGAACTACTCACAATTCAACGAGTCTGACGATGCAGGTAAGGGAGGCTACTGATGTGTGTGTGTGTGTGTATGTGTGCTAGGGATACGCTGATACTGGTGTTGCATATCGACCCGATACTAAGTTGAAAGAGATTATACCAAAGCATTTTGCCACTGTTTTAAGTCTAAAACCAAAAGCCACATGTAGCATTTCATAAATTGAAGCAACACAACTCAATTTTCTGCCTTTTTATAACACCTAAGAATGTGAGACTGTTATATCGTGATCATTTTTGTCCTACAAACCTATTCTATTGGTCTAAATCAACTATTCTCCAGTAAAAGTAATGGATCGAATCAGTACTCTTTTGGTGTGTCCCTCGAGTGTATGTGTGTGTGTCAGTGGAAACTAAATCCTCGTCCTTTATCTGTAGATGAGGAGTATGGAGGCGACAAGCCTAAGAAGGTGCGCCCGGCCCCCCGTGAGCCGAAGCACAAGCGCTCAAAGAACTCACAGGATGACAGGTGAGCTGTGGGTGTGGCCTGGTAGGGCCGTGTATCGAAATTCACTGCTGTTTGGGTGCCGATTTAATCGCATCAATACGACCGGGCACCAATACAGGACATTTAGCACCAGCCTTCAGTTTTCATTCAAGTGTAGTGTTGAATGAATTATTACCACATTCATTTTAAGACATTAGTATAATTATCTTAAACGAAGGAGACCATTGGTGAGAAGATTGGCGGCCTCTACACTGCATTTTACATTGTGTGCCACTGGGTTGGATTTGGAAATCTGGTGGGTTGCTTTATGGCACAAAGGGAGCCATTTTTAATTTGACTTCCACTATTCTAACTATGTAGTTTGAACTTCACGGTAGCTTATCTCATCAGAATGCAAAATCTGAACGAAGACAAATATGCCTGGAAAAAAAAAACGTTTTTTATTTCTGAGGTAAAACAAAAGTGCAAACCATAAGCAGGGTGACTCCAGGTTTCTGTAAGTTCAATTTCAAGACCTTTTTAATACCAGTTCAAATAAGATTTAAGACTAATTTCATCCCCAAATAAGCCAGAAGAATAATAAACTTTTAAGACCTCTGAACCCATATTTAAGAATCAAACACAACATTTAAAGGGGAATACTACCCATTTTAAGAATTCACGTTTTTTCTGTGCCCCAAGCCATTTCAATCAGTGTTTGTGAACTTGCAGCGCTCTGTCTTAAAGCAATATTCCTCCTAGTTTTAACATGGGGGTTTTTTGGCACTTGACCACTACACACCAGAATATTAACTACTCACCAAGATCAGATGCAGCTGGATCAGTTTGTAGCATTCACATTTTTACTTCGCATTGAGGCTATGAAAATAGCCTGATAACTGACATTTAAAATGTTTGTGAACAGATTCAACAACATACTGCTTTTAAGACAATAAAGCAATCATGGTGATTAGTTTATATTCTGGTTTTCATGGCGGTAAAGTGCCAAATAACCCCCATGTTAAAACTAAGTGGAATATTACTGTAAGCGAGAAATCGGAGCGAAACCCCTTGAATTTGTGATGTCACTGGGATGTAAAATCATATGTTTCAAATTCAAGATGTTGAAAATTGATAGCTCCGCTGGATGGCCCAGGCTCCTGCTTCACCTCTCAGCTCTGAGTCTGTTATTTGTTTCACCTGTGCTTTAGTATGGTTAGTCAAGCAAATCCCCCCATTATACTAATTGGTTGGTTGATTATTCATTTATTTATTTATTTATTTATGGCAAATAAAATGTAGATTAAATCTGTGCCTTGGAAACCGTCTCCCTGGCTACCCTTACACTGGTTGCTAAGATGTTTTGTTTTTTCTTATTCTTTATTCCAGTGAGGACTCTGATGAGAAGCTCTCCAAATCCAAAAATGATTCAGCAGGTAAGTCAGTCTATTGTGTGGTGAAGGGGTTTTGGATGAGAGGGGTAGCTCAGGCGCCTGTAGAAATGACTGCAGTTTGAATAGTGGACCAGAGAGCTGGTTGTCTGTCTGACTTTTCCTCTGTATCGCTCCAGATGACTTTGGCAGCGATGAGGAAGACAACGACTTTGGAGAGGAGGAAGAAGAGGATGGGGGAAGCGACTACGAAGCAAAACGAGGGAAAAAGGGAAAGAAACCCAAGGTGGAGAAGCCAGCCAAAAGGACGCCGAAGAGAAAACGGCCTGCAGGTACACAGTCAAATTACTGCTTGGTCATGTTCGAACTCTGTGGGTCTTCGGTGTTGGGGCTGCACCATCTGGACTATGTTGACTATGGAAAAATGAATTGTCAAACATGTATAAAGCTTTGTATGTTCCTCCACCATGGCACACGGTGCAGGTAATCGGTCTGATTACGTAGAGTCTAACTAAAGTTAGACACTACAAAACATGCAGTGATGCTCACCTAGTTTAGAAGTTGAACCCCAGAAAAAAGAGAATTGTGGCTAAAACATGGGCAGTTCAACATATGCACTTATATGTGGAGATGATGACTAGTATTATTGTCTTCTGTCTCAAACACCTAGATATCAATTAACATCTCAAAAAAACCTTTTAGGGTTCTGACCCCTTTTAATGAGTAACGCCAAACCCAAATCCAAATCTGTGTAATGTCTGACATCTACAGGTAAGAAGCATGCTACTGAAATGGCAATCTGCTATTGGCTGATCTTTGGTGCCTGGTTTACTTGCTCTTTAATGAGGAAAAAATATTTTCTTGAAACTTTCTTGAAACTCTTTTAACGCTTTTAGATAATAATAGTTCATAATAATACCACCCATGTGTTATGTGAAGACAGTTGTGTTGACATGGAAATGTTTGCTAATTCATGCATAAATTATCTTAATGAATGACCTCATTAGCATAGCCGGTTATGTTTAATATATCATGATGATTATGGCGGGACATTTTGCCTCCTGTTCTACATAATTTCTTGAATTACAGGTTAAAACAAGATGATATATTTGTTCCTCATTAGCCCAGTGAGGGACAGCATCATTTGTGGGGAACGACATGTTTACTATTGCCTTGTTCCCTTTTTTTTTTAAATTCAGTTAATTGCAGTCTGTCAGGTTATAAATTACTATGTGTGACAGTACATTTCTCCCTGTGCAGATGACAGTGATGACGACAGGGAGGTGAGTCGTAAGGTGCGTACCGTGCGCAAGGCTGCCACCAAGGCTGTGTCCAAACAGAGGGAGATCCTGCTGGGCGATGGAGGCAGCGAGGATGAGGAGCATGAAGACCAGGAGGAAGCCTACATGGATCGTATGTACAACTGCAGCTGTCACTCAGGCCTACATTGAACACAGTTTTACCCACATTTAACCCCCTATATGAACAAAGACAGTCCCCAGACACTGCCTATGAACCATAAGTAAACTGCCTCACGTTATACCTACATGTAAATGTCTAACGATATGCTGCTGTATGAACCAGGCTAACACTATGTGCCTATGTGCCTATGCCTGCAAATCCATCCGCCTCAGGTTAAAATCAAGGCCTGAAAAGCTCTTAATGTCTTGAAACCTGAAAACCCTGTATGTAAACTGTAAGCTAAAACTCAACAGAGAAACGCCCCCACATGCCTATAGGAATAACATGAACTGCTAGTCACCAACTGAAAACACCACAGTGGTGCAGACTGCCGGCCAAGAGGCCATCGTCGCAGAGTGCCACCTGCCTAATAGATTCTTCCTGCCCACCTGTCCTGTGTGCAGCCGACGAGTCCGGCAGCGATGAGGACTTCATGGTGGAGGACGATGACGACAGCGACTACGGTCACTCCAAGAAGAGAGGCAAGAAGGTGATTCGACGGGGACGGCCGGAGAAGAAGGAGAAGAAATCCCCCAAACCGCGACTAAAGGCCACAGGTAAGATTCCCAGTCCTGCTGCAGCTACAACCTCAGTGCTATTTTTTTCTCTCAATAAAATAATAGCAAAATTGAATTCATAAATGTAAAACAAGTAAAAACAACCAAAGATCAGCCAATAGAAGATGACAGGCTTTACACAGATTTAGGTTTGGGGTTTAGTTACTTTTTTAATATTGCTGAACAGCTGGTTGAAAGAGGCGAGACAAGTCACTAGCTATGTGTCCATCCAACTGTCAACTTTTGAAATGTTGCAAAAATAAAGCAAATTAGTTGTGTTTTCATTAAAAAAAGAAAACAAAGAAATGCACTTGGTAATAATTAATGGACCAACCAACCATGATGGAGACTTCTCATATGGGGGATAGTTATATGGGGCAGACAGTGACATTGATGACATGACATTTCTGGGAGGTCGTGGTGGACAGATATTTTAGACATTTCAGAATGTCCAAAGAACATTTTTGTTTTTTTTGTGCGATGAGATTAAACCATTTGTTAGGCAAATTTTCAAAACACAACTGTTTTGCAAATTTTGCTTTCAGCTTTTCTAATTTTATACATCAGACGTTGAACAGTTGAATGGAAACCCAGCTGTTGACATTAGTAGTAGCCAGTGTTGACAATGAGCCATGATTTGTGTATCGTTGACTGTTTTGCCGATCTCCTCTCTCCCCCAGTCACCCCCAGCCCAATGAAAGGCAAGGGGAAGGGGCGCCCCAGCGCCAAGGCCCTGGAGAAGAGCTCACCCAAAGAGGAGGAAGAGGAGGAGCCCGAGAGTCCCCTGGAGGAGGAAGAAGAGGAGGCTGAGAAGAAAGACACCTCCCCCGCCCCCAAGAAGACGAAGGAGCCTGCAGGAGGGGAGGAAGAAGAGGAAGACGAAGAGGAGGAGGACGGCTCAGAAGAGGAGGCGCCCTCTGGAGAAGACTAGAAGATGGCACCCGCCGAAGCTCCTCCTCCATTTCTCTCTCTCTCTGTCTCTTCTTAAGTTTTTGTTTTCTTTTGTTGCTCTGCGTTTAGAGGGTTTTATTTTTTTCTTTTCGTGGTGGCCTGGCTCAATGGTTTGGACTTCATGTGCTTTTCTTGTTTTGCTTCTCCCCCTCCCACCACCACCACTACCACCCTACCCTGAACCTTGCCTACCATAATAGCTCAAGACATTGTGCTCATGTGAACATACTGCGTATGTAAGGAGCTGTTTCCTATCCTCTCTTTTGTATTTCAGTCATCCCCAGCTACAACACTCGGCTTTACCCACCCCCCTGTCCTTGTCATTCCCCCTTTCAGATCTGGTTTAATAACCTTTTTATCTTACTTTTGTAACTGTGTAAATTTCCGAACAGTTTCCACAGACGTTGTTAGTTTCTGCCTTTCTAAGAGCTCAGCGCTAGTGAGCATCCGTCCTGAGCCGCCGCCTAAAGTGTGAACACACTAGTTCACTCTCCGCAGGCTTGTGTGTGTGTGTTTATTTTCCTTCCCCGGGATAATCGGTGATCTGACAGGACCGGCTAGGGGGAGAGCCAGCCTTTGGACCCCTCGATTTCTTCCTGTCTGCCCATATTAGATCTGTGATTACTGGGGCTATTGACTTGAGCATCCGAGCATCCCGGTATCATCAACCACAGCGCTGTATTTACTAAGCGATATTGCCCACCGGTTCAGTCTCGGCGCGCAGGGCTGAACCCTTCGCTCTTTCTCTTTGCCCTCTCTTAGGTACTTCCTGCTTTTAAACACTTGAGAAAAGGAGCATGTTTTAACAGGACGTTATAGGATAGCTGTCTGTTCAGTTAAGGCCGCGTTTTCTTTGATCTTTTTAATTATCAGCCAGCTTGTCTCAGACTTTGAATTCGTGCCCCGTCTCTTGTATGGCTATCAACCGTTTCTGTGGGTGTACTGGAGGAGAATGAAGTGAGTCAATTTATTTTGGACGGCGATCGACCCGCGGCCGCGCCGAGCTGCCGCTCGTGGCTCAGCTGTCGCAGATCTTTAACGGTTAAAGGTGTGTTACGTAGACCGGGTCCCGGGTGTGGTGGGTCACCGCTGAGTGTTTGTTACATGTCGGACCGGCACTACCGCAGGCCTGCATGTGTGCGTGTGTGTTTTTGTGTACTTGTTCAAATGTGTATGTTTGCGTGGGTACTTACTGTAAAGAGGGTCTGGCATTTTCTCGGCCTGAAAGGGCTCCCATCAGCTGCTTATGTGACTTGGTTTATATCGTATGTTGGGCTTTCAAAACGATACACCATGCTATGTGAAGTGCTCCCCCCCCCCGCCCCCCTGCAAAACACACGTTCCCCGTATCCCTGCATGGCCAAAGCATCTTCTCACCATTCAACCCTTTGTGCCAGGCGTCCCTAAAATCTTTTTTTTTTCTTTTTTTTTAATGAAATACAAGAAGAGATGTTTCTTTTGCTTTCGAGAGTCCAAAAAAAATGAATGTTTTTTTTTCCTCCTGTTGGTTCATTGTTCTAATTCTCTATTCAGATTTTTTTTGTAATGTTTGTTTTTTAAGAAAAGAAATAAAATGTATCTTGATTTTAAAGAGAAAAGTCGACCCTATCCAATCTGTTCTGCCTAACGGTTGGCCTGACGGCGAGGGGCGGGTGGGGGGGGGGAGCCCAGACCAGCCATCCCTCCCTTATTCACTCCTCTCCTTCTCCTTCATTCCCAGAGGTCAACACTAGGCATTCATTTGTCTATTTATTAATGCCTTAATTTTCATTGAGTTCTGTTTTAATAGGGAAGCAGTGGCTCCGGCATCATCAGTGGAGGTCACTGGAGGAGAGGCTTGAGAATGTAATCTGTCCTAATGTTTTTAGGTCTTTGCCACAAGTGGCAAATTAGGCTTGAGTGGGTCAACAAATTTGTATGATCAGCAGACCATCCAAAGCCATAAATGATCTTGATACTAGTGACGTGGAGATCAGGTACAGCACTTGTGAGATTGTCTTTTTTGCGGTGATAAGTAGGGTTTGATGTCAAAGCAAAAAAATAAATAAAAATAAAAAAAATAGGAAAAAAAATTCTTAAAGTAAAGCTGCCAATGTGATCTTGGGAACATATATTCATTTATTAGGCATTTGTCAGGAGTGAATCAGACAATACCCTCTTCCGATTTGTCCCAAGACTGCAAATAGAGACGTGTCCTGGATGTTTTCAGAACACACTCAAACCTGGTCTTTGGTTCTGAAGCACATTCATTTGATTGTTTGATGACTCTCCTTATTATAGCGGATCAGTGTTTTTTTTTCTACGTTCAGCTCCCAAATTGGCACCGAATCCACAATAACTTCTGTCATTTTAAGACGATTGGGTAGGAATGAGAAACCAAATAGGAGAAATTGCTGGTGTTTTCTAGTGCTCTGAGAGCTCTGTTTGCAGTTAATGTAGGGATCAGTGTCGGATACTGTCTTGTAGTTCACAGTACGGAGGGGCCTGAATGGAGAATACTCTATCTGAGCAGCAGGGGTTCCTATCCCATCATCCCATAGGAGGCACATAGCATAAGGCTATGAATTTATTCTCTTTCATCCATTCTACAATTTCTTCTGTTGTACTGTTTTGATTTTTTTTCTATGTACCTTCAATTGTACTGGCAATGTAAATGTAAGCAAAGTTGTGAGTCCTACAGGTGACGAAGTGGGGAAGCTTTTGTCAGTAGTGTGGAAAAGGAACGCTGAACTCTTGAATCTTTTGCATGTTGTGGAAAAAGTGCGAAGCGATGATGATGATGATGCTGATAACGGCAATTATTGTGGTCTTAACAAAAAAAAAAAAAAAAGTATTAACGACAACGATGTTGATAATGTTTTGGTTTCCCAGCTTCTAATAAAGGCAACCTACTTTTTATACGGATTTAACTACTTGTTTTCTGACGTTGAGCTCTGTGTGCTGTACGAGTGTCAACTGGTGAGAGACGATGTGCCAGAGGCTTTTCTGTTGGAATGAGTTATCTAATGGTTGGCAGTGCTCCCTCTCAGCCACACAGTGGTGCTGTTTGCAGCGTGATGCTCATGGAGTTTGCATGTAGCCCTCTGCCCCGATGAAGAGCCTGCAGAACTTCAGATCAGTTTCATACTACTATTTTAATACTATTGTCATACTATTGTCATTTTGGAGTACTTGAGTAGGTTTACTTAACTCCACCTAGTGTGCAGATGGGCCACCAGTCAGGTTTGATTCACTCTATGTAACAGACTGATCTTTTCGTTGCTGTCTGAACAGGGAAAACCACAAAAATCTGATTCTGTACAATTATGTCAGAGTGAAAAAACCTGATTTGACGACAAGCTGAATCCATGAGAAGTTACTGTGTTATGACTTGCTTCCCCCCCAACTTTGAACATACACACAGCCAAGAAGGGGGAGTACAGCATAAATAACCTCCTATCACTGAGCTAATGGTGGTGTGTGTGTGTGTGTGTGTGTGTGCACGCGTCTGGCCTGTGTTTGTCATCTGAGCTTGCTTCCTTTTCTCACACTTGTGTATGCATATCTAGGCTCCTCAGCACTTTTTATTGCTGGTGTGTTAACACTTCACTCACACACACACACACACACACACACACACACACACACACACACAGAGCTAAATGATGATTTGGGGTCACTGCAGGACAGACAAACTTCCTGAAACCGACCCGCAACATGGCCATCATGCTCTGAACAACAAGGTGGGTTCACTCTTTATTCATTACCATCTGCTTTTCAGTCAGTCTGCTATTACTATTTACAATGCTGCTTATTTCTGTGATTATTCAGTCTATTTCCCCCCCCCATCATATTTGGATGTATTGAAGCTGCTGACTTGTAAGAGCTTCAGGTTACCTCACTTGCCAGTTTGGTGTGGCTGGTTACAATGGTTACCCTTCAGAGCAGGTGTAGCAGGATACAGCTATCAGTGTTATGATAGGCTCAGCAAACAGCATAGGGCATGATGGGTAGTGTCTGGCTTCTATGTTCCCTCTCAGCCTGCCAGAATATCTCAATCGCAGGGTAGACTTACACCGTGTGATCTTGGAATTATAAGGTTCTATCTGACTATTTTTTTTTATACTTGTGTGGTGTTATTTTTAAAAGATAGAAAGTACATAATAGTAACTGGTATGTCAAATCTTTGATGTTGATGCTCATTATCTCAGAACTGCACTCCACCCAGATAGAACCTTATCATTTTTTCTTGTTGCACGTTCCCCACACACTCTAGTTGTCAGAATGGCCATGTGGTCTAAGGTGCCAGGGTTTCTGGTCTCCCAATGAAGGAGCGAGTTCGAATCCCAGTTTTGATTCCAGTTGAGTTGGCAGTTCCCGCATGATTTCAGACTTTTCGGACACCCTCTCCAACACCAGACATCAGGAGGGATCATACGATCTGAAATGCGTCTGTCAGTTTGCACGAGGCAACTTTGGCGGCTCCAAATGGCAGCAAGAGGTAATGCTTTAAATAAATTGAACTTCACTACCCAGAAGTCTTGAATATTCCATTCCAAGTGTGTCCATACCCGACACCAAAATTTCATTTGGGCAAATCCCCAGTTTGTGATTGGTGTATTTTTACATAAAAATTTTGCCCAATGTAGCTTTAACTTGTCAGATTGCCAATGTAAAATAAAGGCTTTTAACCTTTGCTATCACAAAAGTTGTTTTTTTAATAAATTCTTGTAGTCCATTAAGACGAGCACTTGTTGATTTGTGCCATGGACATTTCCAGTACCAAGCAGCATTCCTAAACCTTTTGTCTTTCCTAGCACCAGAGAGAACTTCCATCCTGTCACCGCTAAACCATTCATTTCAGGATCTGTGCTAGAGCGGGGAAAGAAATCAGCCAAAGATACCACATTGCCCATAAGACCAAACCCTCCAGCTGTCATAGGACGGCTGGCATGTTGTAATGAGGCGGCAGGTCCGCCCACAGGTTCCCCAGAGGGAGCGATAAGAAAACTGATCCTTCAGTTCCTAAACCGAGTTCCCCCAGAGCCGGGATCTCCTTACCTCTTGGCGGGAGTGTCTTTCCACCTGTCCTATCATCGTTTCCCGACACGGATGACTGGAATGGACACACACACACACACACACACACACACTGCCACACACACTGCTGATCTTCAGAGGGAACTTGTGATTGGACTGGGTGAGCTGCTGTTGGCATTTCTCACCACTTTGTTGCTTGTCTTTAAAGAGGGGATCAAAGGGCTTTTATGTGGCGAGTGAAGCGATAGAACCGTTGATTACTTAATGCTTAATAGTGTCTCGGAGGATGAATGGTTAACAGAGACATGGGGTTCTTGTTTAATGAGTGACTGAAACTTAACACATGGGGCCACAGATGAAGGATGAGGAATCGGGTGAAGGGTTGTTATTCAGTAGCACAGAGTTCTGTGAGTGCTTTAAGGTTTAGAAGTGTCTGCATGACTCTCCTGTTGGTCGTATATCCCACCAAGGAAACCAAACTGATAAAACATCAGGAAAGAACCATCTTGACAGAACTGAACATGTCAACATTATAAATAGTGTAGTTGCCACACACACTCTTCATTCCTTGCCAGCAGCGAGTATTTAACACTTGTGTTGGAGACAGATTATTCACACCCCAAAGGACATACCTCAAATCCTGGCTGCCTTGTCTGGAGTCAAAAGGGTCTATTAATTTTGCTGAGAATCAACATACCGTTGTTCAAGGTGTGTAGCGGGACAGGAATGCTGTCAAGTGACTTACCGTTAAGAAGAGAAATCCATCATCATCTCAAATGCCCTGGGGGGAACCTCTGGATCGGCATCAACAAACCCTGAGAAATCCTTTATTCTGATGCAACATTACTCCTCAAGTTCGCTCTTTGGAGGGGCAATCATTGTGCAACTGATTTGAATCGGACTATTTGGTGCACGAGAATGATCTGATAAGAAATGCCTAGTACTCTGAAGATGATGATATTGCTGACAGGTGCTTTTTCCCGTTTCTTAGGCCCTGTACAAGTATGGTGGACCTAGACGATGCTTCTATCTGAACTCCACATGAAGAGCCCACGCTGGTACAAAGAGACGTGGCCACAAGTTTGCCTCCGATGGGACAATTCATTTATCCTCGCGAACCCATTTTCCATTTCCCTCAGCCGTTGCCATTGCAGCGTTTGTCTGCCATGTCAGCAAGGAAAATAAAGAAGGTGGTCTTCGTTGAAATCTGAAGAGGACTTCTCTCTTCCCTCTGTTTTCACACAGCCCCAGACAGACATGATGCAATGGAAATCATCCCGAGCCGACAACCCACCAAAGCCCCTCTGGAGAGCCATTTTATTTATGTTCTGTTGACACGGACCAATTAGTTCATAACATGACTCTTAACGTGCACAGCGGAGATATTACATTCAAACAAGACTGTAAAAAGGAAGGTAGGAAAGAAGGAGGCAAAGGTATATAAAGGGTAGAAATCAGGTATGCAGGGGGAGCATCAGTGGGCCGTGCAAGGCCTGGTGTGTAAGCTGTTGTTGGTGAACGTTTTAACATGTGGGGTGGAGGTGTGTATGGCTGCAGGAACCGTCTACATCCCGCCTCTGTTGCTGCAGGCCGGTATGGAGGAACGCTACATGACCATGGTGCTTGGTGAGTGGTTGAACCGTGACCGCTGCAGGTCATGGGAGTCGACGTAATTCCAACAACACTTGCAGTACTAAGAACAAAAACTTATGATCAGAACTGATGCATTCGGGCACATGGCCTTTGTCAGCCATGTGCTGAAATGCATCAGTGTCATTCTCCTGAGATCAAAGATTTATGAGGTAAACCAGCCGTGCCAAGATGCAGCGGTTCAAAGCTGTTCAGCAAGTCTTGCTGGCATTTCCTCTTTCTCAGTGTTACCTACCCATTCCACGTACTTTGTTGTGTTATAATAATATGTCAGCAACAGATGTCATTCAAGTAACTCCGTCTCCCTCTCTCTATCAGGGGTGTGTCCAGTTCTGGGGTTGATCTTTGTGCCAATTATCGGCTCAGCGAGCGATTCGTGGCGTGGGCGTTTTGGTCGACGCCGGCCGTTTGTCTGGGTGCTGAGCATGGGAGTTTTGCTAGGCCTGCAGGTCATGCCCCAGGCCGGGCGCCTGGCCGTCCTGCTGTCCCCACAGTGCCCCCACTGGCTGGAAGCAGCACTGCAGGCAGCGGCTGTATGTCTGATGGACTTCTGTGGACAAGTGAGGCAGTGGCTGAACTATGCACACATCTAGACCTTAGAGTGGCATTTCTCAATCGGTGGGGAGGCACTGGAGAACTGCAGGAGAGGCTGAGTGTGGGGTGGGCAAAAAAAAATGTGGAACCAATTTAATGAAAAAAAAAAAGATCTGTCAAATTTGTGCATAGCGTACACAAAAATTGGGAAATACATGTAATGTATAACTACAATATAAAAGGTTATTAGTCATTATTATAATTATTTTTAGGGGACTTCTCGATATGTTCAATGGGGGTCATGACTAGAAAAAGGTTGAGAATCACTACCTGACAGAATCATCAGAGATCATCAAGGATCATAGAAGTAATTGGGCTCAAACACTGTGTTGGTTCTAGGTCCATGTTACTAACCATGTCCATGTTAGGTGTCAGCTAAGCCCTGTATTGGCTCCTCAGGCCTGTCTAAACCGTCCTGGCGACCCTGCTGTCAGACCTTTTCCCCGGGGAGGAGGAGAACCGCAGAGCTTTCTCAGTCCATTCCCTGATGACCAGCCTGGGGGGCTGCCTGGGGTAAGGCACTCGCACCCAAATACTCTACCTCCTACTGGCTCCGTCTCTCTCTTTCTGTCTTCCAATCATACACCAATGTACATGCGTGTGTGACTGCGAACTTTAAATCATTCCTTCGCTGTCATTGCCTATTATCTCATCATCACCTTAAGGCTGCTCCTGAAGTAGGACACCCATCATTATCCACTGTATATCACTTGGCTTTGTTTTTCCTATCGTTCTGTCTCAGGGACTCTGTTGCACGCAGCCTCATTCTATTGTCTGTCTTTTCTATCCTATTCTTGGCTATCATATGCTTACATTTCTCTCTTTCTGTGCCCTGTTTACCACTGTATTGAATTTAGATTTACATTTTAGGCATTCAGCTGATGCTCTTATCCAGAGCGGCAACACGCTTCAATTCCTCAAGCAAACAAACATAAGGAGGCACAAAGGTCAGGGCCTTTACAATGTTCCTGTGACCAAAGAACGATCACTTGGGGCAAAGTGCTGGGAAAAGAAATAAGGAGAGATAGAAGGGATTTTATTCTAGTGTTCATCTTTCAGCAGAGAGCCATGCCGTTAACTCTGACTCTGCTCTCAGGTTCCTGCTGCCTGCCGTGGACTGGAGCCGAACGCCCATGGCGGCATACCTAGGTGGCCAGGAGGCCTTCGTCTACGCCCTGCTCACCCTCATCTTCCTCGGCTGCCTCTTCACCACCGCCTTCATCCCGGAGGAGAGAGGGAGCAGAGGAGGCAAGAGGAAGACGGCCGGCGTGAGCCCCCTGAAAAGCTGGCGGAGCAGATACTGCCCTCACCCGTTCCTCCCTCGGGCGCAGTGCTTTTATCTCGCGATGGGCCGATGTGCATCGACATGCGTGTCGGTGCCGCCACGTGTGTATGGAATGTGTATGCGTGTGCCGGCGGCCATACGGAAGCTGTTTCTGGCGGAGCTGTGTAGCTGGATGGGGCTGATGAGTTTCATGCTCTTCTACGCTGACTTTCTGGGAGAGGGATTGTACCAGGGAGTGCCGAACGCAAAGGCAGAGTCACAGGAAAGGAAACGCTATGACGAAGGTAGGGTGAGATATTGGGTATTCTCTTTAATCCTCTATAAACGCTTTGTGTTAATTTTACTAAGAAAATGACAACTGACTATGGAAGATCAGGTGGCAACCAGACCCCCCTAACATCACCCCCCCCACCCCAACCCTAACCTAACCCTAACCCTAACTCCAGCTTGCCATTTACCTATGTACCTACGTACAGCCTGCACACATGCTGTTACTCATATATTTTCAAACTTTTCATTCATATGTATTTCTACTTAATATGTTCTAGTGTTGAAATTGTTCATTGGATTATGTGTCATACCACCCATTTGCTCCTTTCTTATTTATGTTTGACTTTCTATTCTGCTTTTCTTTGCTATATATCCTATTATTTAACTCAATTTCCCCTGCAGAATCATTAAAGTTTCATCTAATCTAATCTGATCGACACAAAAAGACGGACAAATGAAACTCAACCGCAAGAACAAAATTGAAATACAACATAGCATAACATAGCAAGGCCGGCATACAATGATTCAACCACACAAATATATAAAAACAATGGGTAACACTTCACTTGAAGTGCATTGTGATGCATTACCAGCAGATTATAAGAGCATTAGAAGCAGAGATAAACTTCAGAAAATCAGCAAATTACATTTAATGTAATATCACTTATAAAGTTGACAAGTTGCATAAGGTATTCAATCCCCTGATTTTTTTGCATATTGTTTCTTGTTTATCATGCTCTGATTATAATAATTATCATTTTTAAATTTACATTCTATCAAGCCAGTTCCATCGCTAGAAAGATTTGTGTCCCAGAAATAAACATAATTCTGCACAATCAGATTTTTTTTTGTCATTTAAATTGTATTTATTACATCGTATTGTGGCTCTATTGAATCATGAACCACATATCGTATCGTATCGTATCGTGAGATAAACATATCATCCCATCCCTAACTTGGGGGATTCACTCCAAGTAAGTGGTTCTTTGAGTCCGCCCATTTAGGTTTAACTCAACCAATGAGCAGCTCTGCTTCCAAGGAACGTTTGTATACAACTGAAACTCCATTCTGCACTTGTACGCTTGTGCCTGTAGGTGTGCGTATGGCCAGTATGGGGCTCTTCCTGCAGTGTGTGGTGTCGGTGCTGTGCTCTGTGCTGATGGGCCGCTGGGTGGCTCTGCTGGGGGCCAGGGCGGTGTACGGCAGCAGCGTGGCTCTGCTGGTGCTGGCCACCGGCGCCATGACCGTCACCGACAGCGTGCTGACGGTCACCGCCATGACCGCCGTGACGGGATACACCCTCTGCGTCCTGCAGGTCCTGCCATACACACTGCTGTGTCTCTACCACTCTGACAGACAGGCGAGTCCCACTCACACTCCTCCAAGCCCTTTCTGTTCTGCATAACATATATACTGTATGGGACAGAGTGGAGGGTAAACCCACCTTTCTATTTGCAGAATAGAATTGAGTATAGACATAAATATTTAAGAGGTGAATTTATCATAATAGTGTCAAACTGATGTAAGTTATATGAGGATAGGGTCTTTGTTTAAAAGCACTGTTTAAAATGGTTTGTCATTTGCATTATGATGATCACCAATTGGACATTGTTTACCTCAACATCACTGCATATATCATATACACTGTATCATTATATGCAGGGATGTAGTGGAGGATAAACCCACCTAAACTCAATTTACGCTCCTTTTTATGTGTGGAATATAGTTTATCCACCTTGTTAGGCTGATGTAAAGAGTATAAATCATATAAGTAGAATAACACTGATGTAAGTTATATGAGGATAGTGTCTTTTAAGGGGGGAAAAAAGCAGAAATTCATGCTTTTCTATAAATCTAATTGATGTACAGGTGGTTGATTACATGTGAATCCTTCCTCTTCATCTGAGAAACAGTAAGTGATCTCTGTTTTAGCGCTTAATCCCTTGTCTTTGCCCCTCTCTTTCTTTCACTCCCCTCTCCTTCAGGCTTTTTTCAAGTCTCCCAAGCCCAGAGCGTTCCAGCGCGGTAAAAGTGACGACCCGGCCCTCTCCAGGTCCCTCCTTTCCTCCGATCCGGCCACTCTTCATGGCAATGGTCACCCAGGGGGAGTCACCCTCCCCGGGGAAGCTCCCCCTGTCGGCTCCCCCCACACCTCCCTGTTACTGGAGGGAGATGACGGAGGGGAAGAAGACTCCGCACCAGTCTCAGAGAGAGGGATGTGCTTTGACGTGGCTTTACTAGATAGTGCCTACCTGCTCTCACAGGTGAGGTTGGGCGATCTGATTTTTTTTTTTTTAATCTATATTTCAGAATACATACGTTAATATACACTCTTTTTAGTAAGGTTTACATGTTTCAATTGTATGGGAAATTTCCATCACATGGGATTAAGTCATTCTAAATTAAATGAAGCATTCTCATTAATAAAATTGACTCAAATGAATGAACTGAAATATATACCATTGTGCTCATAATGCCATTTCAAAAGTGTTTGTTCTGTTAGCATCTAAATGATGGATTTCCATCAAACTAAATTCATTCAAGTATGCGTTATCAGGTTAGACAGATCCAAGAACAGTCAGACACGTCAACAATTTTAGTTGATTTTATCTGTTTCAGTCCAGCTGATATTAAATCAAACAAACATACAGTATTGATATATATATATTTTTTTTCCTTTGAAACTGGGTTTATTTGGATAAAATCAACTTAATGTTTTTTCTTCATACTGAAGAAGATAAATGTTCAGGGTTTTTTTTCAGGTATTTATGCAAAATTATGAACATGTCAGTGGCATCCTGGCATATTTATTTATTTACTTACTTATGTATTTAAAATCTGATTTGGGGATTTGGAGAGACACAATAACGCATGCTAGTGTCTTGGGCATCCTGGTGGCTGTTATTTATTTATTTTTAAACTCTTTGTATATGTCAATCCTGTTATGATGATTATTATTATTATTAGTAGTTGTAGTAGTAGGAGAAGTAACAGTAGTAGTAGTATTTATTTTATTTTTAAATCCTATCTGGGGACTTGAAGATGAAGAATAACACCTGAAAGTGTCTGGGGCGTCCTACACCTGCAGCAACATTCTGCTACATGATCCGGCACGTCGCCGCCTTTCTTCTCGCCTGCATTTCCTCTCACTCACCGCTGTATGATTATCTAATAAATCAGAAGAAAAAAAAAACAAAGCTTCTTCTTTTATCTGCCGCAGGTGCTGCCGGCGATGTGTCTTGGCTCCATCGTGCAGCAGGCTGACAGCGTGCGGGCCTACACGGCGACGGCCTGCTGCTTCAGCCTGCTGGCTTTCCTCTGCTCCACCGGGGTCGTCTACAGCCGCGCCGACCTCCAGCGCTGACCGGCTCACGCGCCTCCCAGAGGGCTGCAGGGGACCTCACCTCTAGGGCTGAACGACCACAGAGCGCAGAGTGGAAGAACTACACCCCAAGTGATAGCTGCTACAGGCGGAGGGCAATGCATTTTGTTGTTAAAGCTGCAATAAGCGATTTTCCGACCACTAGAGGGCGACAGAAACCGCAACACGTTTGTAAATAAAGCATAGCATAAAGGCTAACAGCTAAGCTAACCGTATCTACGGAGAAGTGTCGCCGGTCCCACTGAGCAAAAGACGTGATTTTAACGTCGCGTCTATGCTTTAGCTCTCATATAGCCCAAGATTATTATGGCTATGTATAGACCCATTTTAGACCAAGCAGTAAATACATTATTACAATGAATAAACATCTGTAAATACCAAAAATATGCACCAGAGAAGTCCTGTAAAATTGCTCAGTGGGGTTAGTCTCACTGTAACAGGCGTTTCTCCCGCTGAAGGTTACATGTTCCACAATCACAAGTGAAGAGGCAGGTAGCAAGTTTACTAGTTTAACAAGTTTAAAGTCAGAAGTCAGAATTCTGACTTTAATGTCAGAATTCTGAGATTAAAGTCAGAATTCTGACTTTATTCTCAGAATTCTGACTTTATTCTCAGAATTCTGACTTTAATCTCAGAATTCTGACTTTAATCTCAGAATTCTGACTTTAAACTCAGAACTCAAATAAATGTTTCACGTGGCCCTAATCCTCTTCCGTATACAATGAATAAACATCTGTAAATACCAAAAATATGCACCAGAGAAGTCCTGTAGACTAGCCTACAAGATAATTATCTGAGCACAAGAAGTAATTTCAACATTGCGTCTATGCGTAGCTCTCATATAGCCTAGGATAATTTTGTCTATGTATAGACATCTAATAAACTTTCACTTTTCAACCCCATTTAAACTTAATTTAGCCTAGACGGCTATGGGCCATTTAGACGCGTTTTAAACGTCTAATCAACGTAAAATTGCTCAGTGGATAGTTTAACAAGTTCTCTCGTTTATCAAGTTTACTAGTTTATCAAGTTTACTAGTTTATCAAGTTTACTAGTTTAACAAGTTTACTAGTTTAACAAGTTTACTCGCTCGCTTCATCGATTCCGCCATTATGAGAACGTTCAGGGATGGGAGGGGGAAGAGCGCTGCTTTTAAACAGCGAGGGAGGAGATAAGCTAGGTTAAAAAAAAAAGAAAAGCTGCTGAATGGAGCGGGAGGAGCTTCATTTCGGAGCGCAATTTGACAACAAGCTTTAGAAAAGAGGTGAAAACTGTGTGGATATTTGTTTATTTCATTATGTCTCAATTTAATCTCCACATAGCACACGTTAGTTTCAGGGCTGGTTATAAGGTCTGATATCGCTTATTGCAGGTTTAATGGATGGAAGTGGTTGTTGTGAGGAAAGAGGTGTAGTCCTCCTTGAGGGTTTAAAGAGGTTCGAGGATCAGTTGGGGTAAAACGATCCAAGAATCGAGCTATCGGTTACTGTGACAGGCAATAAGCGCTCAGTAAGCACCATGGCACACGTGATGTGTCAAATGTAGCATTACATTCTTACCGAGTTCTCAAGGCCAGTGATGAGATGTGAATGGCTTTTTCATCATAGTCGGAGCAATTTGTTGTGGGTGCAGCAAGTGTCAAAACAGTACACAAAGAATCTATGTTCATGTATGAAACGTGTTTTTATTCTTGTAGAAGGGAGGGTGCGGGAGGGCCTGTGCATTGTGAGTCTATGAGCGACATCCTGCTGTGTACTGTTGCTAAGAAACCACACTGGAGTTTTGACTCCTCATGTGGTGCAGTATGCTGCAACCTTCTCCTCCATATGCTCTGTTTGGCGTCTATGGGAGATCAGCTGCACCCTAGCAGCAAAGAGCAGCTAAATAATGCTATAAACCAATATATCAGTACCATTTTATATGAAAGTACCCTCCTATCCAAGTGTCCCAGTATTTTGAGCTGCACTGGGAGGTGCTGGCGATGTAGGTCAGTGACTAAGATGTCATTTCTAAATGATCTGCCCCACACCCTGTCCAAGTATTGTTCCACCTCTGCAGAAACTGCACCAGAACACGTCAACATCTCTGGGACAGTATTGACTTTTTGCAGCTTTACATTGTATCTGTCAGATTTTCAGTCAGACATTGCACTGGTGTCAGTCCCTCTCTGGAGGCACAAAGGGGGAAACTGTGGTGCCATTTTACCGGCGATACACAAGCAGCTGCAGCTGCTGTGTGTCTTGCCTTGAGCGGCTGAACAGCGGTGTAGAGTTGGCTCAGTCAGTATCAACAGACAGACACACGGTGCCAAGGACAAACACATCTCTAGCTTTCACTCTGCCGCACAATCACGACGAGACTATACTACCACTGCTGGCATTTTCATATGTTCATGATTATGAATACCGGCATCTCCATTGGATCCATTGTCCATTGTTGGAAATGTCTTTGTGAATCTATTTTGAGCAGCTTGCACTTGCAGTGGTCAGCAGTGATCGGTTTACATATATACAAATATCTGAGACATATGGAGCCAGTCGTGTTTATTGATATCACATTCTTCGGTCCTCAATGGCTTTCTCTTGAGATATGAGAATCAGCCTTATGCTTTTTTTTACGTTCTAATCGAATGTATTGTGTTATATGAGTAATGAGACATTTGTGTGTGTCACATGTATATACATACAATCATGACATATAGTATGTCATGAGTAATATGACATTATCTGTCAATGCATCTTCAAGTTCCTCATTTAATATACTGAGCAGAAAGATCTTGTTATTGATTTATGGTTCAACAGATAAGATTTTACACCTTGGTTTTACATCATATTTTTTTAACCACAGTTTCGTTCCTTAATATAGAAAGGCTACAATGACAAGTGCCTTGAGATAAAATGAAATATCAAAACTCAAATAATAAAAATCATATTTGGTATGCTAATGTTTTTTTATTCTTTCATATGGTCTGTTTAACTCAGTGCTTTCCCCGGCTTACTTCTGGTCAAACTAATGAGTCTGCTGAACCAGCAGAGGTCCTCTGTGCACCACAACAAATCACACAACACAGATCAGCACGCCAGCATCAAGTCAAGTGGAGATGTTGTTTCATAAACCGCTTCATCACAAAAAAAAACAACAAAAAAACAGAGCAACAACAGCATGGATTCAGATCAACACAAGACAGAAGAAACACTACCATGTTGCTAGAGCGTGTATGTAAATGTCTTCCTGAAAATGTGCGTGTGTGTGTGTGTCCAGCAGATTTCCCTCCAAATGTAATGCAGAGACTGGTCAAGATCTTGTTTGTTTATGGTAATTATGTCTCATTATTAAAGATAGATAGTAGGTTGTATTCATTAAATGGAGGGGGGGGGGGGGGGGGGGCTGTAGAAGAAGGCTCTGCCCCCAGCTGTTTTCGTTTTAATACTTTTTAGTGGATTTTGTATTCAGATGATAGATCTAGAGGGTGGGGGGCAATGATGAGTGAATTCCAAGAGGATGTTTTCTGCTTCGCAAGAGTCTTCTGGCTGCTGAGTTTTGAAAAAGTTGGATATTTATGAGTGTGGAGTTGGGACTGCCAGGCAGTCGCCTAGAGAATAATTAGAGTAAAGGAAGGCTGGAAGAAGTGTGGGGGTTTGCCTGCAGTCTGGTTGGAAACGCTTCACTGCCAGAATCTCAAATGAGGAGCAATTTACACATCACTGTTACACCCTCACCTTTGATTAATGTGGGACATGGTGGTGCATTAGGACGTGATGCCCAATCTGTAATGGGATGGGTATAAGTCAGGTTTCAGTTAATGCAGGGAAATATTCCTACAATTATCAATTAGTTAATGATATGTGTCTTAGACAAGAGGTATCTAGTGCTTAAAAGGACAATTTTCAATAAATAAAAGCCTATAGAAATCCAGCAGTAAGGTTTTATACTGATCAGATTGTTTAGGCAGATACCAGAAGGTCTATTAGATTTATGTTTCGTGGTAACAAGGCATTGGACAGACACTGTCTAGAGGAGATAAGTGGCTGAGAAAAGAACAAGACTTGAGTGAGTGGGCTTGCTGAATGCCAGCACACTCATGCTATTCCCACTATTTTTTATCAGTTTCCCCTACAGTTGATTAGGTGGAGTGGGCCATCGTGCCCTAAGGAACTTCTAACCCACCTAAGAAAATGTCATTAATATGGGTTTCAATGGAGAGTTTTAGTGTCCCATGATGGTCTAAATGTTCTTCTATTATTATTCTCTCCAGAACTTTGGACTCTAACTACTTTAGTGACTCTGTTCCAACTTTACGATATTCAGGTACTTAAAGAGATGGGCAGACGAATTGAACTTTTTGTTGCTTTTTATACTTTTCAAGATAATCAGATTTTATTCTTTATTTTCTTCCCATAGAAATGAATGGCAGAAAGTAAATAGTGACACCTAGTGGTCAAACTAAACACCTTTAGAATATGAACTCTAATGAATAACATTTTTCAACCCTTCAAGCTGCATCAAGTACACTTTGATGCTGTTTTCAGCTAGACCACACATAGATAATCTTCTACAATATATTTTTTTGTAGACAAACCCTTATCCATTTGGAGTGGAGACCATCTCTCTTTAACAGCCCACTCTGACCCAATACATGGACCAGTTGTCTCTGAACCCGTAAGCATTAGAAGAGCACCGTCCTATCAGCCAGTTGTTGGAACTAAGCCCACTGCAGATTTGCTCTGGCTGGGAGAAGCCTGGAGAAAATGCTTGTACTGGTTGTGACTCGGTGTGCCGGGTCACACAGCGAAGAAATGTTCTTTGTGATCTTAGACTGTCTCCGTCTGACATCATTTGTCCCAGCACGAATTACCATGTCGCTATTTTTCCTATTGTCATTGGCAAGTAAAGTTAAATTTGCAGCAACATTACTGGTCCTGGTCTAACACGCCGTGTTACAGAGAGGCCAATTACAAGGGAGAGGGAGAGTTTCCAGGGGCCAAGGACTTGGGAAGAGCAAGAATGTTTTCCTCCCAACCGGTTTAGAGATGTTTCTTCCTTTAGAATACATCATGAAAAGTCAAACTGGAGACGCACAGAATAGCTACAGCATCTGTACTACACCAACATTTTATTGTGTAAGAATCAAGAAGTTGGTTTTTTTATATTGCCCTTCATCACAAGCATGTCTCAAAGGAAATACACCATCAATTCATAGGGTTTATTTACTAAAACCAGGTCTGATGTGGTCAATGTTTAGACTGAACTGCAGCACCAGAGCTGCATGAGCAAATATGTCTCTCAGTCCTCAGTGGACTTCAATGATAGTATATGATCCATAGAAAATGATTTGTAGCAAATATCTGGACTAAGCCCAATAATCTGGGGTTATATTGACTTTGAAACTGTCATTTCCAGGCAAGGGGAGTTGCACTGATTCTTGATATGAATCTGTGTTTAAAAAATGTCAAAGGCAAAAAGTAGCTTGACCAGGGTAAAAATGTCATCTTGAGATGGAGTTGATATAGATCAATGAAGAAACAAACTGAAGCATAAAGTCGGTTAAAAACCCATAACTGTACAGTCACAGGTTATAGACCCCCATCCTGTGTAAGTGTCCTTCAGCAAGACACTGAATCCCTATCTGCTCATTGTAAGTCACTCTGGAAATGCCACACTGCAAAAAATGTTGTTCTTACTAAGGCATGTTGTCTCATATTCATTCATAAAAGCTTATTTTTCTTAAAACAAATGAAAAATTCGACCAATCGGGTGAGTCGATTCCACTTGTTTCCAGTGCAGTTTGAACTGTTTCGTTTTTTTTTTTTTAGAAATAAGAGTCGGTGTCTTGACACATGGCAGAATAAGACAGATCACTCCACTACACTTGATCCGAGAAGATTTGACTTGCAGTGTGGAATTATTGTATTGCATTGTTAATAATTACACCCCCTTGGCATATTTTTTCATGTGTTTTAATAAAAATAAGATTTTATGACTCAATACTTGTTTAAGATGGATATTTTTTGCGGGTTGTTTGTAATAAATAGAAGAAGGTAGAAGAAATACAAGAAGCGGCAGTCTGCAGTGAGTGTCTTTGTTACAATACATTGGGCCAGTGACTACACTGAGTGCAAAATGATATAACTGCTTATCACCAAAGATGGGCAATTCAATATATGCACTTATATGCAGAGATAATGCCTAGTATTATTGTCTTCTATCTCAAACAACAGTTAACATCTTAAAAAACATGTTTTGGTGTTTCTGACCCCTTTAACAACATATTCTCACAATTTGAGCAATAACACTCCCAAATTTAAAATCACAATTTTTAATTTCAAATCATCACAGTTCAATACATTACACTTTCCAAATCTACCTTACAATGCAGGGTGATACTCATTTTGCATTGGGGGCTAGTCTGACTACCCAGGTCTTATTTCCCCTTCCTGGGTTTATTGCAGTTCTTTAAAACGGCAAATTATTAGAGTGGGGGCAGCATTACTCAGAGCACCATTACTTTATTGTGCCATCATATTTTTATTGCCAAAGTTTGTGAACGATCGATATGTGTGTGTGTGTGTGTATTGGACAGAGGTAGGGGTACAATCAATTTGACCTCTGCATCAAATGGAATTGGCTTTTCCCACATCTTGCTTGAGTAACTTGGCGGTGAGATTTTTTACAAAAACCATGTATCATATTTCACAAAAGCCTACAACTGAAATCAATGCGGTATGGCATCAATTTCGAAAAATTATGCTGTGGTCCTTTGGGTTGAAATTTATAACACCGCAACGTCAGTAGCCAACTTCTTGTTGACTGCCTCTGTAGCAGATAAACACATTTATCATAAGATGCACACACTTTCTGCATAACTAATTCACTCTAGGGTAAGAGTTAATGGTTAACTAGATTTGTGACTAGAATCATTGTTTATGTTTGGCTAAGCAGGCCGACCCTGCAGCACCCACAACACACACACACACACACACACACACACACACACACACACACACACACACACTGTTATTAATGCCAAATTCTGATTCAAGTGTAAAAATGTGTGACATTTTTCCATTTAATTAATAACTATAAGCCTTGACTTTGGAGAAGATAGATTTGCAGTTACTGATAATTAAATGAATTGATTAATTATTTCCGAATGTATCCCACATTATCAATCACAGTATGCTAATTGGTGGTAATAACAACACTTATGTTCACGTTATGCAAGCTGGCATCAACAGCAGTATGACTCCTTCAAAGTTTGAACAAAACATACTCACTCTCCTGACAAAGTTTACCCACTATATGGGTTTTCTAGAATATAATATAGGCTACTGCAGGGGTTCCCAAAGTGGGGTCCAGGGACCACCAGGGGTCATTGAGGAGCTTCCTGGGAAGGATAACAGGTTTTTCTAAAGAAGAGTTTTTATCATACAAACATATCCATCTGTCTAGTTTGGCACATTTGTGGTACTTTCAACACAACATGTGTTAGTAACTAGACACAATAACACATGTGGTTATTAGCATATGTTGTGTTGAAAAGTAACACAAATGTGCTTCATCCCTAACTAAACACATGGATGTGTTGAAAATCTCACATCCTCTTTTAGAATGGAACAAAATCGTATCAGTGGGAATATTAATCACTGGTGCTGATTTTGCAGGTGTGTTGATCATGAATTGGCTACTGGCTATACCAAATAGCCAATGAATTGCAGGAGCATTGGCCACAAAGATTATTTAATGTAGAAAGGAGAACTAGCTTGTGATTAAGGGATATGTAAATAAACAAACTTGAACCAGCTTGAAAATCATGACAAAATATGTCAAACACGGAGAACCAGCCTCATCAAAGGGGAACAGCGATTACAAATCAAAGTTGGTCTGATGAGTCATCTTTCAGACTTTTTTTCTAAAAATAAAATGACTCCTAAAATAGGAGTCATTATGCCTGGTGATTGTTCTATATAGTTGTATAATGGCCAAGAAATATGAGGCCTTAGGGTGCAAACACTGTTCCCTCATGATGTTCCCATAATCTAAGATGAAAATGCCTCCCTGCACACTGATAAATAAATTCAACAGTGGTTTCATGAACCCCAGGATGAAGTCAAACCCCTTCCTTTGCCCCAATCAGCAGATCTAGACACTAAACACCACTGCACCTTTATGGAAAGTAGATTTCCACCTCCTCCATCCCTCAAACAACTGGAGGCTTTCCTTCTAGAAGAAAAGGTCCTATATCCATTACAGTTCCACAGTTCAGGATGCAGTATGACAGCAGGACAAGGAGGACTGAAGCTGCTCTGGGGTGGCCCTGCTACTTATTATATACTTGATATTAATATATTGTTAGGTGTTTCCATTATTTTGTCCACCTCATGTATGTATATAACATCAATAGCTTACATTGTATCCTGCTGATGCTATAGCGAGCCCTCCATCAACACATGGCAAAGCAGAATTTATCGAGCGGCAGCCAATCAGAGCGCTCCTTTTAGGGCGAGCCTCCGCGCGCGCGGCCAACCAGAGAGGCGGAATAGGACCCGTGCCTCCGAGTTGTGCAGCGATGCGGTCACGTGACGGTGGGAGAAGGAATGCCAACATGGACCCGTGGCAAGGACGGGATCTGAGTCTGCTACCACAATAACACGACGGAGAAAAGACTCGAAAATAAAAGCCCATCGACGGCGCAGCCTCTCCGTTGCGGCCCAGTTCGGAATAGCACACGGTAAGTTTCGCGGATGCGGTGGGATTTTCCTGTTCGGTATCGAGACAGAGAAGTATAAATAGGAAATTTGTGACCCAGCCGAACTTGAGACTCGTGGATTCCAGTGCAGGCACAGTTGTATTCAGGTGGGTTGCCGTGTTGTCTCGCGCCCCTCCTCCTCGAATCCGGTCGAAGTGTTTTGTTTGCGGGCTTTCGCGTGGCACTTGTTTGCGCAGCGGTTCGTTTTCCTCGCCATATGGTTGTTATGGGCGCGTCAGTGCGGGCCGTGTTTACCAGGCGCCTTGTTCGAGCGCAGTGTTAAAGTGTCGGGCCCTGCTGCAACATGTGCGTGATGTTCAGACGGCGGATGATGCCAGCAACAAAGATCCTTTTATATTTCGGCAGCATCATCTAGGACTCCGGCTCCCAATGCGGGGTGTGGGGGCCAGCAGGGGTCCTCGATAGGCTCCCAGGGGTCCCCCAGCAAAAAGAGGAATAGTTTAATTTGACTTTTACTTAACACACTATTAGATTAGCATAACCAGAGAATGTCTAAAGATGACTGTGTTCATCATGGGTGTCACTGTCTCCATTGCTACTGCCCCACCTACAGTATAGACAAGTTATATAATTCTGTGCTAAATCATGTCTGACAACAAAAATCCTCTAAGATGGGATTTCTTAGGGCCAAATCTTATCAAATGGAGGTCCATTGTCTAAAGTGTATCTGTTTTTGGGGTGTTTGCTTTGAGGAAGTTTGGGAACCCTAAACCCAGGCTTTGCACTAAATTGTTTGCCGTCCGTCTCAATGTTGCCTTTGCAGGTTTGTTGATTCCCGTGTTGGTTACCGTTTCCCCGGCGTCCTCCCCACCGTATCCGGCCTGGATCAATGGTGTCTGTCAGCAGCAGAACGCTGAGCTTGGAGAATGACCTGTTCCGGGACAGCAGCAGCAGCAGCAGCCTGTTCTCCCTGGGCCTGGGAGAGGGAGCGGGCAGCGAGGGGGGCAGTTCGGCCTCCTGTTACAGCCCCGAGGCCGGGGAGCTGGGCGCCATGCTCAGCTCCAGCCCCGGTGAGGACGAGGAGGAGGAGGACGAGGAGGAGGAGGAGGAGGAGGAGGAGGGCGGCGGCGGCGAAGAAGAAGGCGGCCGACTGCATATTTTTCTAGGAGCGTCGGGAGAGGGAGAGGAGGTGAGCCAGGCTGCGAGCCAGGACCCCAGGCTGCCGGAATTCCCCCTCCGGCTGCCCTCCCCGTTCTCCCCGACCCTGGAGGACATAGAGGAGTTCCTGAGGGAAAAGATGGAGCTGGTCAGAGACGGGCTGCTGGCCGCTAAAGAAGAGGCCTCCCCTTCCCCCTGCAGCTCCACCGAATCCCCATCCTCCACCGAGCCCCCGTCCTCCTCCCTAGTGACTCACAGTGACCCAGGGACCAGCGCCTCCCAGTGCTCCCCCGGTCCAGACACGCCTCGGAGCCAGCGGCGCAGCCCCGGCCCGGCCGACCCCTCCCCCTCCCCCTCCGCCCCGATGACCCCCTCGCCATCCGCCCCGGCCCTGCCGATGCTCCTGGGCGCTCCGTTGGTTCTCCAGCTCCAGCCCTTACCTCTGGCCCAGCCGCACGCCCCGGCCGCCTCTCCCCCCGGGGCCGCCGGCGGCATCCGGCTCGCCCACCTGGTCGTGGGGCTCCAGGGCGCCGCGGGGCAGAACTTCACCCTGCTGGCCTCCCAGGTGCCCTCCTCCGCCCCCGCCACCCTGGTGGCGCTGAGCGGCGGGGACGCGGGCTCGGCCGACCAGAAGTACGTGAAGATCGCCCCTCTGCCCATCACAATGAGGACTCTGGAGATCACGGGCGTGACGGGGGTCGGGGGCCAGGGCGGCGGCCTGTTGAAGGCGGTGGCCCCCCGGGTGTCCAGAGCGCCCCCCACAGAGACTCAGAGGGTCCATAAGTGCTCGCACCCGGGCTGTGAGAAGATGTACACCAAGAGCAGCCATCTGAAGGCCCACTTCCGCCGGCATACGGGAGAGAAACCTTACACGTGTAGCTGGCCTGACTGTGGCTGGAGGTATGTGGCATGATGGGTTGTGTAAAGCTACTGGGATTTACAGTGAAAAGTCAGACATGGGCAAAAATAATGTAAGATTAAAGGAATACATCAAGTTTTGGGGAGATTGTACAAATCTCAATTTACCAACTTGGTTAACTTACCTGTTAAGTGATGAGCACATGGACACCAAAATCATCCGTGTCTCCCTAGTAGATCATTTGCTCTGGTGCTCCATGCTAACACTTTAGCATACACTATGTTGAGTGATAATAGGCCACTAGTAGGGCTGGGCGATATGGTTGAAATCAATATCATGATAATCATACGGATTTTTCTTGATATCAGTATATATCACGATGTATACAAAATCATGTTAAATAGTCAAATGAATGTTCATCTCATTGAACCGAATGGTAATGTTAGGTGTGGTGTCAAACAAAACTGAAATTTTCAAATAATATTCCTACCATACCTTTGCTTTGCTTGTCATCATCAATTCAGGCAGCAGAAATGTGTGTCACGATATCAAATTATCTATATTATATCATCTTTATCTTTATGATGCCACTGAAAGACGATAAACGAGAATATTGAATTATCGCCCAGCCCTAGCCACTAGCATTATCCAAAGTATGAAGACTGACCTTTTAGTGATAAAAAGTTTATGGTATTTTTTATTATTTGGCCTGTAGATTCATAAATGTTAACAATGAAATATCATTAACTCAGTGTAGCTGATGTAGCCAGTTTTATTTTTTGAACCATTCCAGATGAATAACCACGTATTCATCCACTGTGCAGTGATTTTTAGCTGTACACAGTCCACTACCCACCACCTTCACTTCCTATAGAAACAGGACAATTTTGGTCTCTGTGTTCTCATCACTTTATGGGTAAACTGACCAATGGGCCAATCTCCTAAAAACGTGGTGTATTCCTGCACCTCTCTGTGTACCTGTGTCCAAACCCCGGATGTCTGCTCTTGTGTCTCCAGGTTCTCCCGATCTGACGAACTGTCCCGCCACCGGCGCTCTCACTCTGGCATCAAGCCGTACGAGTGTTCGCTGTGCGAGAAGAAGTTTGCCCGCAGTGACCATTTATCCAAACACACTAAGGTCCACCGCAGCTCCAGGCCCAGCAGGATCATCAGAGCCACTGTGTGACACCTCGACCTGGCCTGAACCCTGCCCGGCACCCCTGCCCTGCGCCCGACCCGACCAGGGGAGTCTGGGTCTCCCTCAGGACTTTTGGTGCTTCACGAGTAGAACTTCCAGATAAATCTTGAGAGCTGGCTGCTGTTTCTCCTCCTCCTCTCTTTCCCTGTCTTTCCTCTCCCGCTGTTTTGTCGTCCTCTTCCTCTCCTGTCCCGTCTCTTAACCTCTCACTGTTCCTTCAGAGCAGACGTGTGCTTGTCTTAGTGCTACACTGAGCTAACAGCCACCTCAGGAAAAAAAGGTTGCTCAGCTGACAATGGATTTCTGGCCTTTGCGCGTGCACACACACACACACACACACACACGGATGACAAACGCATAAGAGGAGCCAGTCCAACAGCTGTCCCACCAACAGCTGTCCTAACCCATTGCTTGCACTATCGTTCCTGTTAATAGCAGTGATAACTATACTCCTACAGCACTTTCTTTAACACAGTTACAAAGTGCTGCTGTAAGCAGGATGTTAACTAGTAGCGACAACTAATGATATCGTCTAACTTCTACTATCTGCCCTCTTTGCTCTAAGCCAAACTTCAGGGTCCATATGCATAAAGCTTCTCGTCGTTTTTTTTTATACGCAAACACTGTTGGCTGTTGTGATTGTCAAAGTATAAAGCTACTTTGTGTTTGTTCGGCCTATATTTGGGTCACACTCATGCCATGTGTTCTGATCACAAGGACTGTGGTGGACATGGATTCACGTGGCTCCGTTTGACAGCCGCCTCTATAGAGTGAAATCATACTAAATGGATTTTCAGTGCTCACACTCGCCATGAATTAGCCTCTTGATGTTCGGAGTGAAACACTGAGACTTTGTCCGAGGAGACAAAACCGGTTGAGGAGAACTCTCAACCTTCGGATGCTTCATGCGTCCGACCCCGGCCTTTACCGCCTTCGCCCCAATCGCAATCCACCCCGTCTCGGCCTGTATGCCTTTTTTTTTCTCAGCCCCAGTATCCCCCTCAATCGATGCCTTTTGTCCATGTCACGAAAACCTCACTTGATCCTGCTTTTGTACTGTTAATCATGTGACTGCTCTTATTTAACTGTGATTCTGAACCGGGGGTTGCCAAACCAGAAATCCTTGTTCTGGCCCTGCGAGAGCATGAAAACGACACCCTTGTTGCGTGACCTACAATTTATAAGCTCTTTGTTCTCTCGCCTTTGAAATCATTGTGCAGCCGACTCATGTGGCCTAGCAACAGCTCGACGTGTGTGTTTTATACTTTGGCTCGAAGGTGCAAAGTGATGTGAAATTCTGCTTTTTCTCATTTAGCTACAGTAACAGAACTACTGTAAACACTTTTCTTTTTTTTTCTGTTTGGCTACAGCAGCAAGGAAAGCTAACGATTTAAAAACCTGGAAGGGCAGCTAATCTCTATTCAATCATCTGTATTAGCCTACTCAATATGTGTACTGAACATAACAGACAATGTTAACATTATGTGTACAGAGCTTGTAGCCTTTAAATAGATGTTTTTATCAAAGAGGATTTTCAATCAGTGCATTAAGCTATTTAGTAATGTTTTTGGAGAGTTGTTTTTTTTCGGTCTGTCATGTGAGTTTGATTGTAGCGTGATCAATCTGTGGAATGTCACCGACTGATTACAGATCTGGGATTTTTGGAGTCCCACTCTTTGCCCATTCACCACCCATTAAGCTGAGTCTGCTGGTCTCAAGTGCACTTGTGTTAAGCGGGAAGTGGAAGCGGCCCCTTGTGCTCTACGGGCAGTTCCGCGAAATGTAGCGGAACCGTAAAATGCCAACATGCATTTTTGTTTTTTTTGTTGTTTTCTTTTTACCCCCTCCCCCCCCCCACGGGAGGTTAAACTGTACTGTGGCTAGTCACCATTATCATCTGTCCTCTGATCTGAAAACAGCGGTGCTTGTTAACCGGTGCTACTCTATAACTGAAAGCGGAAAGCTTCAAATAACTGAATGGTCTCCGCTTCGTTACCACGCACTCTAGGCCACTGGCGGTCTTGACCCCTGCGGCGAGCGAAATCGGTGCTTTTCGGACGAACTCAAAAGTAGAGCACCTCTGCATGTAGCGATGCACATTCACTCACATGGCAACGGTCCTCGTTATACGTTTTTATATTCGTCTCGTAGCGTTACGGATACGTTAGGTTTCATTCTTTGACAATAACCACGCATAGCAATGTAGGAACCCTTTTTAAAAGCAGACAGACGGGCAGACATGTTTATCTGTCTGAACCAGCGCTGTCTTTGTGTCTGAGCCTCCCCAGGCTGCTTCTACTGACCTACATCCAGACCTGTATTCCCTAATCATCATCCAGTTCTCTCTCTCTCTCTCTCTCTGTCTCTCTCTGTCTCTCTCTGTCTCGGTCCTGCCTGTATATCCGTTGGAACGCAGGCTGTATTTTTTGAATACCAGAAATGCTATTTTCCTATTTACAGAAATAAAGAGCAAGAACTGAAAAGGCCCGACTCGTTTGCCTTGTTGTCATTTGAGGAGCGCTCGTCCGAGAGATCTGCCGGAGCTGTGTTGAGGACGAGATGGGAGTAGTTAGAGTAATAAGTGGGTTCTTACGCAACGGTGGAAAAGTATGGGAAATTAACTTGATCGTTCCGAGGTCTTGGGAGTTATGCAAAAATGTCCCGAAAAAGCATGACAAGACATTCAGTTTCAATGCACATATGAGTATGCAGTTTCTGTTGTTGAATTGTTGAATACCCACTGCTATTTTACATATTGAGTATATGATATATTGATTTTGTTGTTGTGAAGCATAATCTTCAGCTATAGAGTGATGTGGCCTAGTTTAGACAGTGTGCCACTATTAGCAAATCACCAGTTACTCTGCACACTGACCATAGCCTTCAAATCCAGTCACGAAAGTACATCTGGAAAACTATGAGATTTTGAAATGGAAAAGGCATAGGAACCCTACAATAATAATAATAAAAATGCCAAAAAGTTGAAGGATTTATTGAAAAGATGATAGTGATTTAGCAGCCTGAGCTGCTCAGGCAGGTTGAGCCAAAGTCTTGGAGCTTTGATGGCAAAGACCTGATTGCCTCATGTTTTTAATCTACATCCTGGAACAGCCAAAATACACAGATGCTGATAATCTTAATGATCATAACCAGGGAGGGACTCTTTTGAACTCTTGTGCATCAGCCAGAGAAATCCAACATGAACCAGCAATATTCAGTTCTGTTTTCAAATAGAAAAGAACCTCCAAATGGCTCGCTTCCCTGCTATAGTGGCTGGTAAAGCATGATCTTATATAGTTTCACTCTAGTTTCTCTATCAATTCACCAGTTCACTGTTTCACCACTAAAATGCCAAATATTGTAATTTCCTGCCGCACCAAACAATGCTAGGGATTACAGCAGCGAGTAGGTGGCAGGATAACCACATCAAGGCTGTACTGAGTCTCTGTCTGGATAAAAAAAAAAAAAAAAAAAATGCTGTTGGCAGGTTTCAATCCTGTAATCGCTTTCCAACACTGATCTGACTGCAGCGGCATGGTGGAATGTCTCTGCAGCACATACTCTGCTTGGAGAAAGCAGGGAGGAAATTGCTGCTCTATGTAGCAGCATATTAAGCTGGAATTTCTGGCTGTTGGTGCTTTCCAGTAGTGTTTGGCCCAGAGGAAACCGGGGCCGGTTTCAAAGCAAAAAAAAAAAAAAAAAAAGCTGCGTTCTCTTCTTTCCGGCTCTGTCTTATTGTCACCGGTCTGAGGCGAGCGACGGGGCCGGTGGAAAGCAGCCGGTCGGATTTCTGCTGTGTTGTTTTGATCCGCAAGGGCTGAGGCAGTGCTGTGAGGAGCGAGTGGGCCTGAGCAGGAGGAAAAGGAAGGGGGGGAGGCTAGTGGAAATGAAATGCGGCCGCCTGGCTGTAATGTAATAAGAGTAGCTGACAACAATTGTTCCCAGAGGTTACTGTAGGTCAGAGCGCTGCACAGGCTTTAAAGAGGGGCAGCACTCCCTTTTTAAAAAGTGATAGATTCACTGTAATCAGTAAGTGTGAGTGTGAGTAACTTCCTTATACAGCCAAAAGACCTGAGAGGGAAGGTTCTAATTGTGCCATTCCACATTCTACATTTGAATGCGTTTGATTTTATAGCAGTGATGTCAGCGCTGATCTACAATATGCATATTCTCCGAAAATCACCCTCAGCCATTTTCCTCTCTCCCAAATCACTCTCTGTGCAGATAGACAGATCGGTGTTGCATTATAAATGAGAGACAGAAGCAAATATGCACCAGCACAACAGGCTGAAGTGTCTCAGGGATCAGGAATAACACGTTTTAATGTTGGCGTTCATGTTGGTAGCATCCCAGGAATTTAAGGTGGCTTCTAATGCAGTAGAGAACACTACACACTGAAAACAAAAGGTTACTAAACAGAAGCCGAAACTTGCTCTTTGGTTCATAATCATAGGGGAGCCGCTTTCAGTGCTTTATGGCACCCATACCTAAAGGTTCTTAATAGCACCGCTGTCAAACTGATTGCTCAAATGATTCAAAACTCCAACTGTATGCCTACTAAGAATGACAAAACCTTCAAAACTCTACAAACAAGACTAGACAAGAAAACATTCATGCATCCCATTTCACAATGTATAACTGCAAAGGCGTGCAATGAAGAATATACACAGTCGCTGTAAAATCTATTTTAAAATGAATATTGCAATTCAAACATGGCAATAAATGTTTCCCTTAAGACACTATTCGAGTCAAAGAATTCAGATGGGCATATAGCAAATGAATACAATTAACATTTATAATAGAACATATATGTAAATGAGCTTATTTTTTACAGTCTACGGGTCTGAGCAGAGGGGCAAACGCCTAGATTCAGATTGATCAGTAAGAAAATCTATTCTCAAGTCTGCAGCCAGTAAACAGCTGGCTTCAAACAAATACATCTACATATGAAAATGTCATTTTTCCTGCAAACTGATTATTATTGTCAGACCATAAAGGTGCAACAGATACGGATAGGGGAAATCCATATAGGTGTCTCCCTCCACTGTGATGAGTCACTCAACCGGCAACTCAATCCAGCACGACTACTCTATAAATAATCAGCCTGTCTTCTCCAACTGCATTACATTATGCTCCGAGGACTGAATCTCTCTCCCTCTTTGGACTAATACTGAACACTTACTGTGCCTGTGCAGTGTTTGTATCTAAATTTTGCATGAATTTATGATGAGGTAATGCGTAAATGAGTAAAAAAAAAATCCTCATATCGTCCTCTGCTTGACTGGTAGTTCTCCAGTCCAGCTGGGGTTTTTTTTTTTTACCTGTTTCCAAGTCTACAGATCCACTCGACCCTCAATGAGGATCCCAGCACCTACATATCCCACATATATATTCATATTTGCATGTTGGCAGCCCCAAATGACAGGTAACTGCTTGAATTTTGCAGATTTCATATATCTCGATATATAAAAAGTGCAGCTGTGAGGACAGTCACATAGTGATGAATTATACAATGGGGCAAAATTTGAATTCTAGTTGGTAAAGACCATCAAACGGTGATGAAAGAAAATCAAAATAGACTAATTCTAATAAACTCAAAGCAGCTACACCCTCCCACTCACACTATGTGGATTAAAGAGATTATGCAAAACTGAAATTCACATTACGGGAATCTGCTTAGATATTTCAAAGGATTTGGCGGTTCTTTCTAGACGATGTAGAGGTTTTCAGCTTCTCTTCCAACACTTCAACACATACCTGTGTGGCTGTGCCCATTACACTTCTTCCTGTAAATCAAGGCATGACAAATCATCTTACAGAAGAGGATTAGGGCCACATGTGAAAACTTGATTTGAGTTCTGAGTTTAAAGTCAGAACTCAGAATTCTGACTTTTTTCCCTCATAATTCTGACTTGAATCATCTCAGAATTCAGACTTTAATCTCAGATTTCTGACTTTAAATTCCCAACTCAAATAAATTCAAAGCAGACAAGAACAAACTAGTATGAAGGTAAATCAGGCTACAAACTGCAGAGGGCTGGAGTGTCTGCTGGAGGAAGGTGGTGTGTGTGACTGCTGTGAGGCATTAGACTGCCACTTGCTGGTCATCTTGAGTATCTCCCTTGAGGGACATTCAATCTGAAAACATCATTTAGGCTTATAAAAAATCCCAACATTCTGTTTTACAGCTGTTATGCAACAATTAAACACAAGTAACCATCAATTAACATTAGACAATTCACTCATGCAAACACCCTTGTACAATTTAAATATATACTGTATATAAAAAAAACCTGTGCTCATTTCTGTAATAGGAGAAAGGGAGAAGATAGACAGGGTACAGGGTTTATTATTGATTATGCATTTATATTAACCTTTATGAAAATCCCAACATTCTGTATAGAGGATACATCAATATCATTCTCCTCAATTTGATGATGCTGACGCACAATCCACCGTAATGCAAAAGCACTATAATGCTCCTAGAGGGACATACAGTGTGTCTGTGGCACTCAATAGAAAGTTTATAGTGACCTTATTGTACTTAATGATATTTTTCATCTGCTGAGGTGTTACAATAATATTCCTATAATATTAATATAGGGACGTATACTGCGTCTGTGGTACTCAATAGCAAGTTTATAGTGACCTTTTCCTACTTTAAGGTATTTTATTCCCATTGGTATTACTGTGATATTGCTCTAGGGGATTTATGGAGTTTTGCTGTGATTTCTGTATGACATCTTTCTAAAAAATAAATAAATAAATAAAATTTAAAAAAAATGCTGCTATAGTTATTGTGCAAGGGGAATAAATGCATATTAAATCCTACTTCTTGCTCAGTTTACCGCAAAGACTTGTATTACATTTGTTTCATTTATTTATATTTTTCCGTACAATTGTACACTTGAGATGGCAAGCTGCTCGGAGACGTTGTAACACCATTAGCCTCGATTAGCCTTTACTTGACAGAGGAGTAAACTGTATGTGGGTTAATGTGTATGTTTATTATTATTTTTATATAGAGAAAATCTATCGCCTGAAGTTACAGCGACAACAACAACAAAACAAACACAACAAAAAACAAACAACTCCAAAAACAAGAGAGGAAGTGATCTCAGCATGGGTTTAATGACACTTTCAAACGCTGTCGCAAACATCGGAATTTTGAGTGACACGCATGAACGACCCAACAAAGTGGTAAATACGAGAGGGAAAGTGGAATTTTCACCACACACGAGTTGCTGAGATGTGACGTTAAGGGAGTGGAGAACATGGAAGCTGCATCAACAAGTGAAATGGTAAATGGTGATTATTATTACTGTGTTTTTCTATTTTCCCTCTTTGTTTAACGTATATTTGCCATATAATTTGTTTTTAATATATGGCTAATGTGCATTTACTCCCTTTCACACTGCAGCACAAGTAGATCTGTGCCACTTTATTTCTCATATAATCCACCATCAACCAAAATACTACTCTTTACATGAACAAAAGCACCTACATGCGAGACAAGTTGCATTTACGACTTTAGCGCTCGTAAGTAGGAGCTTGCGAGGAGCACTTGAAGGCAGCATAATTTCCTGTTCAAACGTTGTATCGTCAGAACAAGCCAAAGACATTTTAATGTATTTTCTGCTCAGATATCAGCTTGACAGTTTGTTTGGAACTTGTTTACTGAGCTATGGCTGACTAGGAAGCTTTACAGCAATGTTTTGGAAATATTTCGACGCGGTTGGACGACTCGAAAATCCAGCGGGCTCTGCGAGCGAGGTAATGTTAGCAGGCAAGCTAACGTTAAGCTAGCTAACTTCTACCTAGCAAAGTGACGTTAGCGGCTTGACTTCTTTGAGTTAACGAGCGTTTGCACACATGCCTAAATCGAAAGTAAGATTTGAGGTCCATCCTGCGAAACACACTTTTAACAGTGTGGGAATGACATCTAGCCGGTGCTGGCGTTATTTGTCACTCATCCAACAAGTGGTCTTTTATGTTGTTATGGGCACCGTGTGGGTGCTTGGGTATCTGACTGTGTAAACCAGCCACTCAAATCAGAGTCATAATATTGCCTAACTATGTCCAATAATTTAACCTACCTAACCGTTATCGCAGTGTTTGCTGTTTGTTCCTGTGTGTCAAATTCTATCCAACCCCCTTTGCCTTACAGTAGATAGTTGTTAATGTCAGACGTTACATAACGCTCATTTGGTAATCTTATTCCTTGGCAGCAGATATCACACTGTCCTATTTTTGCCCCGATTTCGCCCGTTTTTACGGTGACAGATTAGGACAGATTGTGTGTGGGGGTGTGTCTCCAACCCAGCAGGTCTGGATGAGTCAGAGCAGATTTACTCTTCCCCATAAGAAGCTTACATACACACACACATACGCGCGCACACACAGAGAGAGTACACAAATCAGATATTGGACCTGCAGCATGAGGTTGATCACAGTGCACTGCTCAACCTAACATGTATCTGTTAGTCTATGCAGGCTACTAGCAACCATTACAGTTTCTGGATGTACTTGTATAAATACAGGGGGAGGGCAAAATAACAGAAACACCATAAGAAAAAAAGGACTTTTAACTTTGAGGTAATGAAATAACATCTACAATGGCACCTACACAGGCAAGTCATGTAGTTCATATTATTCAGCTGAATCCGAAGCAGTTTTGTCAGCTTCAAACCAGGTGAGACAGTCCTTATAATAATATGTGAGTTTTCAACAGAGTTACAAAGAGGCCAAATAATCGCTGCCTGAATTGAGGGTGTACTAGTCACTGAATCTGCAAAATAATTTTTACATAGTAAGTTGAACAATCTTGAACACTCATGGTATGGGTGGTCATCTAGGTCTGATGATTGTTCCCTCATGATATTCCCATATTCTACGACGATTCTGCCCCCATACACACTGCTAAACAAAGAGTGGTTTCATGAACCCCAGGATGAAGTGAAACCCCTTCCTTTGCCCCAATCAGCAGATCTAGACACTAAACACCACTGCACCTTTATGGGAAGTAGATTTCCACCTCCTCCATCCCTCAAACAACTGGAGGCTTTCCTTCTAGAAGAAAAGGTCCAATATCCATTACAGTTCCACAGTTCAGGATGCAGTATGACAGCAGGACAAGGAGGACTGTAGCTGCTCTAAAGCCAAAGTTTCTACTCCTTATTGCCTACCTGATATGCATATATTGTTAGGTGTTTCTATTTTGTCCCACCCCACTAAGTACGTAAATATTCTTGCCCGTGTCCTCACTTTTGTCCCCACTCTCATTGTCACTCACTGCAGGAGCCCTCCCATCTGTCTCTTGTCTGTGCATAGACAAACCACTTCAGCTGTCTGCAGGAAGCCTTTCCCTGTATTAAAGGAGGAACCTGTCACTTTTCTCTGGAGAACTTATAATTATGCTGCCCCTCATGCAGACATGCACCCAGATGGGGTGACAGGCAAGAAGGCTGGAAATTCGTACAGACATTTAGGTCGAATTGTTTGTGAGACTCAAATAGAAATGCACCAATTACCCGTGCTGGTATTGGGTTTTGGGTGAGTTCCAGGCACAAATAGGGTGTTTGTGTCAGAGAATGTCTGTTTCCATGGGCCACATGTAACATGCCAGAAATCAAAGCAAAGTGACTTAATTTGCTCTTTTTCACACATACAATGATGTTAGGTCCCTCTAATGGGTTTATGAATGCTTTTTATTCCTAATGGACAGATGTTTTCTAATGACCACAAACTAATGGTCTAAGGTCTATATTGGTCAGGAGAGATAATGGATTATGTTGTTGTTTGGTATCAGCCAGTAGCCTACTTAAAGTTTAGCACTCAGAATTAGCACTGACAGTGGAAAGTGTTATTGGTGCATCCCAAGTTTATGCTACATGGTGTGAGACTCAACCACTGAGTGATACCACTTAACAAAGGACCATTTGTGGTTCTCAGATCTCAAATCAGGGGGAAATAGCAAATTAGGGTTTGTGCCCAGGCTTTTAATAGGTGTGTGCATAAGGATATAAATAGTATAGGCTAGTTCAGTTTGTAAAATCCCACTCACAAATGTTTGGGTAAGAACCAAAGAGGCTGAGATGGAGGGGGAAAAGAACAACTTCTCTTTAATGTGTCAGCATCATTGAACAAAAAGTGCCAAAAAACAAAAAAGGTGCAAGGTGAGAAGAAACACAAATAATAGGCTACTGGGTATTTTGACAATTTGTCATTCTGTGGTGTATAGAGGAATTGATAGGGCCTTCAGTTTGCACTATGTGTCGTCCATAGATTTAATGGGACATCTGGCGGTTCACTATGGGGAAATTGCCAGTTTAAGAATGAAAATAATTTATATTTAATTGGCAGCTTTTAACTTTAGGTCCACTGGTCATAATGGCTTCTACAACCTGCAATTCACTAGCAACTTAGACTGTTTTACCATCCAACAAAGTTTTTAGAAGAGAATTGGACCAGCAAATGATGGCTCGTTAAAACAAACTTGCAGGCATAATTTAGCATCATTTGGTCGGTGGAGCTTCCCACCCTGGCTTAAGACAAAGGGACGACAGGCACTGTACACCTGGAGACATGTCTTATAGAGATCCTGGTAGTGCTAGGTGTTAAAACAATATCCATAATTATCTTGATTAGCCTAAATTTTCCTCGATTTCTAAATAAATCTGGCAAAATAACTTTTGGGGGGGTTATCTGGCACTTGACCGCCATGAAAACTAGAATATAAACTAATCACCAAAATTGGATGCAGCTGGACAAGTTTGTATCCCTCCGCTATGTTCTCATCTATCAATAAAAATGCTATTTGGCAACATTATGTTTTGTAAATGCCTATCCTCCCTCCCTGGACTGAATCCTCTACGTCACTCAATGAAGGCCATTTTATTTTCTCATGGCCCCAGTGTTATGCACAAGATGTTTGGCCTTGAGTAGGACTAGTCAGCAGCTACATCTCTGTATATTTTATAGGTGTCTTTACAGGAAAACTCCCTCACCCTAAAACGCTGTTAGAAAACAGATCTTAGCAATGTACTTTACATTTCATGACATGTCGAAATATTTGCAGCTCAGGTACAATGGAGTTTGATTGCAGCAATCTAAAACATCAAAGGTTAATGTCAGGTTTTGGTGTCAGTCCCTCAGAATTAAAGAGCAAGGACTTCTTTCTAGAACTGCCATTTTGTACCGAAGTTCAAAAATTGGGCTATACAGAGAAAAATCCATCATAGAAGATGCAGAGATACAAATTTCTCCAATGACCGTAGCTGGAATAGACCAGAATGCAATGCAGCCACAAGACATGTTGCATTTGGAGTAAGGCCTCTCTGCTGGCAACAACAGCTAGTGCTCCCGATATTGCTTTCTCCACCTACACATAAAAAAACAGAGTGAAGTTAGCTTGATATTGGGTATTCAGTGGATAGTTGTTTTTCCGTCTTCAATAACTTGTATCCAAGGGTGGAATTTTCATTTAAGTTTAGGGTATCCCACATTATTATGCTGTAAACACCATTTTTTATGGCCCACCTAGTCTAATTGATTTCTCTCCTGTCACTTCCACTTTGTTTCGTTCCTCCAGTGAGAGACATGGACAACTCTGTCACCCTGTGGCAGTTCCTCCTCCAGCTCCTATTGGATCCCAGTAACGAGCAGCTGATCTGCTGGACCAATGAGGAAGGGGAGTTCAAACTGCTGCAGGCGGAGGAGGTGGCCAGGCTGTGGGGGGCCCGCAAGAACAAGCCCAACATGAACTACGACAAACTCAGCAGGGCGCTCAGATATTACTACGACAAGGTAACCGCATCATAACTCGCCTCTCCTGCAGGCTAGCAGTGGATTTAATGAGTAGATTGAAACCGACACACTGTGTACTTGATGTCAAAGCTCAATCTTTTGGTGCATAGGTTTCACTTGATACAGGTAGAGTAACAGCTAGGAATCTCACACCCTATCAGAACATAAGGATGGGAGGTTTCTCATGTGAGATACAAGTCCATTTTACTCCAAAGTGCGAAAAAAATGCAAAGTGCAGTGCAAACATTTCAGTTCTGTGACCATCTTCTGTGCATCCAGTGGATTTAATGCCAGAAAGTAGTTCCCAGGATCCTACCCTCTCCATCCCTAGAACCTTAACAGCTATCAATAATAAAGATAATAATAATGATAACAACAATAATAATAATAAAATCTTGATTTTAACTCTTGTAAGTTCCAAATCATTGGGGATTCCATTTTTTTCATTTGATGGAAAGCTGCAAAATGTATTCTGGTGTTGAGCAGTATCCACAGCCAACAAATTAAGTTTCATGTTAGAACATATTTTGTTGTATTCAAACTGAACAAATCAGAATTTAGCATTCCACCCCACACTTTGTTTTCGTGGAGATTATTTTTTCCAAGTCATCCTCTAAAGATTTGTATCTCTGAACACAAGAGTGCAATAAGGATCAGACTTCACCAGTTGCAGCCCCTTTTGCAGCTTTTAACCACCCAGTTTCTTCCTTACAATTTACAGGCATTGAGCATATAGCTGCCTCCTTCAGGAGAGGAGACCGGGATAAAAAGTTGCTACAAAGGGAATCCTTCTTCGATCATTTCTTGTTTACCATACAGATTTATATGGGCCTATGGACTTATGACAGCCAGGTCTGCCATGGGTTTCTATTCTTCAGCATTTAATAGGGGTCCTGTGAGGTTGATATATGTGGATCAAAGTCTACTAAATAGAGTTTGTAAATTGACATTCTGTTGGTGTAAAATATTGAAAATTTGTCGATGAATCCTATACAGATAGATTATTGGATTGGATATTTGTAATGAGAATGGCTTTTACTCCCTGGTTACCATGTGGTGTGTTTGAGTTTCCGTCATTATATCTTGTAAGTCTTGGAAAAAGGTCTGTAGACTGAATAGTTGACCGATACAGATACAATCATCTTCAATTTAAGCCTCCAATCTCTTATTCATGGATTTTTGGGCCCCATGAGGCATGCAGAACTGCCTGTGAAGCGCTGTAACACTTTCATAAGTGCTGAAAAATAAATGTCTGTACATGTATCACAGTTCTTAAAACAGTAGCAAAATGCAGCAGAAAAAGACATATTACTCAATTACCCCCAAGCACAGATCTAATAGCAGATTACTATCAGTTATTCTGTTGTTGTTTGCTACTACCTAGGCCCTCGGAAGGCAAGCCAAAGCATGACGGCTGTGTCTCAGAGCTCTGCCTGTCTCCCACTCTGCTTGTGGTTTGGCCTAAACACAGCCTGACCCTGTGGGCGTTCTGGGCCGGGCTGCTCTGGTATGTTTGGCTGCAGCATGATTGGCTGCTAGTTTGGTATAGACAGGAAGGATGGAGCTGTCCCACGCAGAGGGCTTTTCTGTGGTCTTGTTCTTCTATTTTTTACCCTCTCTGTCACTCTGGCCCCTCATACATGAGTTGCAGTCTTATTTGTGCTCTTACTGTGTTTACTACCTGCTTCGACTGGATGAGGTGAAGATGATAATGATGGATTTGTTTTCTTCTCACTTTATGCACCAAGAAGGTAATCCTGTATCTTGTTTTATAATCCTTTTGGTTTCTCTCTCTTCTCTATAGAACATCATAAAGAAGGTGAACGGCCAGAAGTTTGTCTATCGCTTTGTGTCCTACCCTGATATCCTGAAAGGAGACGCTGCTACACGGACAGAGGGCGGGGATGTGGGTGCAGGGGGTGTCCTGCTGTTGTCAGAGAGGGGGGACAGCACCCTACAAGAGGGCGAGTCTGGGGACCGGGGCAAGGTAGGAGGTAGCGCAGGGCCTCCAGGCTCCAGCATCAAGCAGTCGAACCGCAATGACTACATCCACTCTGGCCTGTACACCTCCTTTACCCTCACATCGCTGCAAAACGGACGCCAGCTCTTCAAGTCCATCAAGATGGAGAACCCAGCAGAGAAGATGGCTGACAGGAGGGGTGCCAGCACTGCAGCCCAGAGCCAGGAGGCGTCGCCTCAACCGCCGCAGCCCACCGCCTCGCCGTCCGTCATCAAGTTCGGTAACACCCCTCCGAAGCCAACGCCACCGCCGCCCCAGGTTGCCATAGAGCTGGCCCTGATGTCCAACCAAACGTTGTATCCTCTCCAAGGTCTGCCCCCGAGGGCCGAAGACATCACCACACACTCCTCGCTGCCGTCCCAGTCCCTCTATTCATTTGAACACATCCGCCCGTCAGAACCACAGTTCAGCCTATCAGAGCTGACCTCGCCGAGCCCCTCCCCCAGCATAGTGCCTGATTCCTCCCAGGAGCTGGTGATCGACAGCGACATCGAGTCCATATCCTCTCAACCCACAGATGCTCAGGCTCAGGACATCAAGGCTAGTAAACATAAAAACTCTCACACATGGGTAGTTGAAGTATGGCCACACCAGAAGTGGAAACCTAACTTCTCAACACTTAATTTTCAAAAAAATCCAAGGTTTTGTTAAGTCTAAACAATTTATGTGGCCCTGTTCAACTTTAATTTGTTTTTTCACATTTATTGAACTTTTTGTCACCTTGTGTGACATTATGGGTTTAGTTAAAAGTTAAAAGTTAAAAGTTAAATAATCTAAAACAGGAAAATTATGTTTTTTCATAAATGTTTAAATATGCAGTGTCTCCTCTGCATTCATTCAGCAGTTGTGTGGCACCACAACCTGAATACTACCAGCACTGCTGGCAAAAACGGGCGATAAAAAAAATCACAATTTAGCTCTATTTAGTGTGTCTAGAAGTGGTGCTTCACTGCAATACTGTGGTGATAGTGAGGATGGCCATGTTATTTTTTGAAGTTCAGAAATATTACATTGGAGTGTGAAACCAGTGGGCAATTATCATATTACAAAAAATGTACCAGATGAAATTAATACGTTTTTGGGGGGAAAAACACACTTTTGATAGCCTGAACGCACAAAATGAGTGGCACATGTACTATCTAAAGTGCACACATACTTTCCTTATTTAATGACACAGCCATATATGACAAGTGTAAAGTGAATGTGAGACACTCTTCACAGTTGTCAATGCATTTGATTGTAATGTTGTTGATAGAGACACCCTTTCAAAATCATCCGTCTCTCTGTCTGTCTGCTAGGTGGAACGTGGCAATGGTTTGTCTGGAGGCGAGGCAGCTGTAGTGGAGGCCGACACCAGTTCATCCTCAGTGAGCAGCAGCACCACAGGCAGCACTCAGAGTTCAGCAAAGACGCGCAAGCCGCCCAAAGTCTTGCAACTCAGCCCGCCAACTCTGCTGGTCACCGCCTCTGACTTCCCAAACATGAACCTCTGCAGCCCCTCGCTGCCTACTGCCTCTCTCACACCAGCAATGCTACAGGTCAGAGCTTAGCCTCATCTTAATTTGGTAGTAAAGTGAATTTTCTTTGAGGTCGCAACGCACGAAAGAAGCCACAGAGGGCAAACAAAAATAAAAGCAAAGGAAAATACAAAGTACAAGACACCAGCAGTCAGCAAGACTTGAAATGCGTATAAAAACAAGGTAGGAACCCAGTAAAAGTACAGCATGAGTAATAAGACAGTTGTAGATAGAAACCAAATTAAATTAATTAAAACTCAGGTTTGGTAGGGTGGAACGACAGCAGTTGGTTCAAAGCAATGGAAAAATAAATTAAAAGAGAGAGAGAGACACACATGCAATACACTGAAGATGAAAGGGTCCATATGGACAGCATCTCTTCAGCAAATCACCAGCACCAGATACTACATTACCACAAACTGTACTGCAAAACGTGTTGGCGATGTACTACGTGTGGCATACTGTGATGCATTGAAATGTACTACTATGTTTTCAGCAAAAAAACTGAGACAATTCTAAAAGGTAACACAATGTCAAAACAATAATAACATATGAATGTTGATCCAGTTACTAGACCAAACTCAAGAATCTTCAGATTTAAGGATTTTTATAGGATTCTTTTCTATTATATTTTGGTCTGCCAGTTAGATAAATTAGGGTTAGAGTGCATAAAATCATCCCCTCTTAGTTTCAGATAGTTTCTGAATACGGATGGATACTACTTACTATTGCTGACCAGCAGGTGGTAGCAGTGACACGTGGCTCCCTGGCCTTGGGTTTTCATGATGTTGAACTGTCATTGGCAGCGTTGTTTGCAGACCACATGCCTGCGTGCACAACTGTCTGTTTAGGACTCTATTAGATCTGCTGCTTCAGACAATGCTGTTATTATTCTGTCCCTCCCCAGCAGGTCAGCTCTGGTCATGAGATCCAGCTTCAGACCACCAGTTGAATCACACACTTGGCTTTTGTCCAGGGCTACTGGATTGTCTTGGTTGAAATCTATTCTTCCTTTCTGGTTTTTCAAGCATTGCTTCTTCTTAAGATAGTAGGGTTCAGCTTATGGGGGTTCTTGATGGTCGATACCAATATTTTTGAATTAAAGTCGTCGATAGCTGAAATTTTGCACTGGTATTTAATATCTTTATATTTGACCATTTTCATGCCAGAAGTATCCAGGGTTTCCCCCAGAATGTTATTCTTTTCAGAGTGGAAAAGCCTCTGAAACAGCAGACCATGAGCTGCTAAAACCCCCCCCCCCCCCCCTCACCATTTGTTTTGGTCTGCCTTCTTCTACAGACTCCCACTCTGTTGCTAACTCCCAGTCCTCTGCTGTCCAACATCCACTTCTGGAGCACGCTCAGTCCGGTCGCTCCGCTCAGCCCGGCCACACGGCGCCAAGGAGCCCACCTATTCCAAGTCAGTACATCTATATCATCTATATCATACCTTCTTCCACCTCCTCCTCATGTCGTGCTTTTTGTAATCTCTTTCAGTCGGTGTATTCCGAGCCTGTCCTAACACACTCTGCTCTGCTCTGTTCCAGTTTCCATCGGTCCTCACCCCCCAGTTCCAGATCCCAGTGCACAGTCTGGACGGGACCAACACGCCCGGCCCGATCTCTCCAGACCCCCAGAAGACATAGGAGTAGCCCCCTATCCCCCCACCACATCACCGCACTTGGGCCCAGACAGCCAGGCCCCTCCCCCGCCTCCGACTTCTGCTCCCAGATATATGACACTGATTTGGGAGTATAGCCATTGCCATTCCCCGCCACTCTGGTGCTTCTAGTTTTGGATGAAATTAATAGTTCTCTGCCATAGAATTCACACTACAATCAGACATGCGGAGGGAGGGTCTGGAGAGATGCTGGCAGTCCAGGTTAACGGATGGGGGTAACGCATTGAGTTTGTTTCATACCATTCTGAGCAAGTGTTCGCGCCCTGAGGATGCTATTCTAAACACACACATATATACACTGATGCCATAATTCCTTACATACTTTTGTATTCATTTTGTCTGGCTCCATGGGCTCCTCAGTCACAGCTATTGGAAAGGGGGAGGAATTTCCATGGCAACTGTCGCTGCATGTGGATTGGACACTGAGCAGCCAGAAATGTGCTTCATATTTGAACAGACACACCAGTGGGATTGCAGATATCTGAATCTGCCCTTTTTGTAGAATTTCCTTCTCATCTTGTGTAACTGTGTTACCGCCAAAAAACAACAAATATTTTATGTTATCAATTCCTACCCTTTTTTTCTGCTCTGCTGATTATGTTGTTGCTTTGTGCGCTTTTAAATGTTTTAACCAGCTGTCCTTAACTTCTCCTTCTGCTCGTGTTGAAGGGCAGTACCTGATACCTTGCATGTTTACCTGAAACTCTTATCTTTTACCCAGCTCTCAACCTGAAGTTAAATGTCAAGCCTTGTCTGTACTGCCTGAGCGCACAGTGCTAGATACTCTGGAAACGAATGAGTTGGCTCACTATAGCCATAGCCATATCCAATAGGACCCTTACCGTAACTGTCTTACCGTGACATGCGGCCATATCAGAACTGAACCTTGAACCATACCTCCTCTATAGGTCGCTGTATGTAAATGTCCCCAGCACCTACTGTATGTACAGTAGAAAAGTCCTGAAAGCCAGTGTGGCCTGGTCTGTCTCCAGCCAGTAGGTTCTCAGGTATGAACGAGAGACAGTGAAGCCATAACCCTTATCGTGCGTTCACACTGGGAGCAACTTGGTTGATGGGTGGCTTTATTCTGATAGACTGTGGGTGGGGCCAGAGGCTCTGATTGCATCTATGTAGTGGTCTGCAGCTACAAAGTCCTGAACAGGCAAATCATGTATTTTTAACGTTACATCGTTTTGATGACTGTGGATTGGGCCGGTTTCCAGTTTAACCGGCTGGTTGATCATGTCGCTCGCAGTGTGAACGCACCGTTACCTTAACCCAAACCATACCTCCACCCTCCAGTGGCTAGATCTTAAAACAGTCTAGCTTTAACCTTGACCTAGCCTTAGCCATCTGTAATACATGAACCTTTAACCCTAACTGAGGACTGTAGACAAAGGTTCTGGAGCGTTTCAGCACCTTCCTCGCCATATAAACCCCTTTGGTGAGGTTTCAGCCATGAAAGATTTACACCCATTCTTTTCTAAATGACTCTGAAGCCATAAGTCTGAGACACAGACTCAAGTGCAAGATCCCACATCTCTATGCTATCGAACGCGTGGAAGTAGTAAATCAAACTTGTTTACATGTGATACTTGGATTGACGACACCACAGTGTTTGTTTTACCTAAGTGTCGCGCTCTAACCCAGGGATGTACAACCAGCGAATCTTCTAGGGGAAAAGCTATGCTCATTTTTACTCAACTAACACTCGCCCCCTTAGCCTACAATCAGTCATATTGATATGGTGCCTTACCACAGCCGAGCCCAAGTTTATCTCACAAGTGGATAAAGTTCTAGAATTTGATAGGTAATATAGGTTAAACAATATATAGCTCCTGTTAAGGTCTGACGTTGTTTTCTATGCCATATCTTTGCTTAGACCAAACCAGAGCCCCAGAAGTTGTGAATAGAGCTTCAGAGGGATTTTGTGTGTGTGTGTGTGACTACAGTGCAGCTCATATGGTTTGCTATAGCTTATGTTGTCCAGTACCTTCGAGGTGCTGCAGTTTTCTTCGGGATGCATTACTGTACATATAGACAACAACATAGGTCATATGCAGCGTATGGACATTTTGCAAGGCCATATTTTATTGGTGTCGAGGTGTAGGCCTGCAGCACATGAGTATGATGGAGCAATGTTCTACCACTTCTAGGCCCTGTCTCTCTCTTACCCGCTTAAATGTTTGATAACAAACCTTCTCAGAAAGTATATATAACTTGTTTATCGTTCTTTTGTTTGTTTAATCTCTCTTTTTATTTTTCCTGTAACACCAATAGAATTGTAAGATTAATTTCTATTTTTGTAACGGCCGGATAGTGAGAAGTCTGCTATTTTGGAGTTTTTCTGTTGTTAGCCAACATTTGATTTAATGTTATGTTTGCGCATGTGTTTCTTTATGTCGTTTTCTTCTTCTGTATTTTGGGAAGTGGCTGTCCCGCGGTGGCATCGGCTGTTTTGGGAATCGAAGCCTTATGGGGAGAAAGCTAAATCCATGTTTTATATGTAAAGTGTTTTGATAGTGTCGCTATTGTAAATGCAGATGTTGTGGTGAAACGTTTGCACTTAAAATTTTGGGGTTCCTGTAGTATTGGATTCTGTCACTTTTCTACGACTCAGATTTCCTGTCCTCTTTGAAGAGATCGTATTGATGTTTGCATATTAATGAGTAATGTACATTTTCCCAATCAAAGGGAGGATAAAATGATGCACTAAGTACTTTATACTGCAAAACAAAGACTTAAATCAAATCTTTTATATATCAAATGACATAGATTTACATGATTTTTAATTAGGCCTTACAACAGAAGATTATTTTATCTAAATATTTGAATTTATTGTAGTCCAATAGAATTGGTAGGTATTGTATTTTTGCAGTAGCTTTCATAAAGACTATGAAATAGCTGGATAACGATTATGAAACCTACTTAAAAGTTTTCTCCATCAAGTCTCGGACTTGGCATCAGTTGCATATTTCTTAATTTGTATCTTCTGATGATGTATTTCCTCAACCTTTCCTTGCAATGTAAAATTTTGTGTTTTACACTGAATGACACATCGACTTTGCTTCTACAGTTCTTGCTTTGTTCTGTCCAGTTCTATATTTGTTTGATGCTTTTCAAATGTTTACAAGCTGCTTGTCTTAAGTGGCGTATTGATGTGTGAGAGGCGTAGAGGAAGTGTTTGATGAGACCAATAAACAAAAGTTCTCTCTCTAACCAACTGCCTCCATACTCTATATTGTCTCTATCCCACGCTGTTCAGCACCTACAGAGGCTGACACGATTCATACTGAAACATCACAGCCAGATATGCTGCAGAGGTTTTGACATAAACAGAGCAGACATCCTCTTCCCAACTCCTGTTCCAACTTTATGAATACAACAGTCACAGACCACAACAGTTCATTCTGGAAAGGCAATACACATTCATCATTATCAACCTGCATACTGCAAGTGATGAAGTGGAAATTGAGATTCTGCCAACATTGATTGTCCACTGAGCTGGCTTTTGATCAGAAGGCTTGTTCAGGTTGAGGAAAGCTCTCTAGAGGCTAAGAAGCAGGCAGTTCGACCAGCTTTGTGCTAAATTGACTCCCTTGGGATTAGAATCCAGGATCTGTGGCGTGGCAAACCTATGCTTTACCAAACGAGCTAAATTGAAAAGTGCACAGTGAAGTTTTTTTGAAAATGTTTGGGACTGACCAACAGAGTGACTGGTCACAGCTAAAAAGCTCTCTAGAGGTTCCGCTTGTTCATTTTCATTATGAGAGGGAGGAGGCCGGGATGAAGGATTGCCATTGGAATCCATTGCTGGCAACAAAGTCTTAACCCCCAACAATGGGGTAAAATCTAGTTGAGCAGTAACTAGAGTAATGTCCGTGTCCCCTGAGATGTTCCCTTTATGTTGTCCTCAGTAGAAACAGTCGTCTCTTTGTCCTCCGGTCTCCCTCCCACTCTCTCAGGTGTCCTTGGACCACGACTCTCCTTACTTCGGCTTCTCTGTCATGACAATGTCTTTAGACGCATCTGAGAGGTAAACACAATGTTAACAATTCATCTTATTCAGAACACAGAGGTAGAGCCAAGAGAAAGCCAGTGTAGCTTAATATCGTAACGTATCAACGGCTGTTCCTGCTGCCCGTGTGCACACCTACTGGAAAATGAGGCAGTACTCGAACGAGAAGCCCTTGAGGGAAGCTGCTAATCTTTCTGCACTATTATTAGAGTTGATCATTTTGAAAACTGCTCAGTCCTAAGTGAAGATTCCTGTGAAGCGCTGTGAAGGAGAGATGTTGCACAGTTGATTGCTTGAGCATCTCAGTATGCCAAACTGTCTATTCTCTACGGTGGCCCTGAGGGGCAAAACACAACAACATTTCACAAAACACAACATTTCACGTTTTCTGAAATGTTTTTGTGTTTTGTGAAATGTCGTTGTGTTTTGTGAAATGTTGTGTTTTGTGAAATGTTGTGTTTTGTGAAATGTTGTGTTTTCTGAAATGTTGCGTTTTGTGAAATGTTGTCTTTTGTGAAATGTCGTGTTTTCTGATATGTGTTTTCTGAAATGTTGTGTTTTGTGAAATGTCATTGTGTTTTGTGAAATGTTGCCCCTCAGGGCCACCGTAATTCTCCCCTCTCTCACTTTATATTCTTTTGAGATACTATGCCAATTTTGAAACATCAATATATCATTGTCAAATTAACTAATTACCATAATCAAATGGGTCCATGGTGGAGATGATTGGTTGCCTCTGTCTCACACCAGTGGTATTGTTAGTGCTAGTGTTTCTCAATATTAAGGCCCCATTTCCCATAAACCCTGTTGCTTTCTGTCCCCCTTTCCCGCTTGCATGTCAACATGTTGGAAGTGATTTTTCCATCTTCTTTTCACTCCTTCCACCATCTGCTGCCAGAAACTCTGAAAGCTTTAGCTCAGTTTGCTCTGGAAGAACAGAACCTCTTCCTGTTTTGTGCCGTAAAGCAATCCAGCAGATTTCCCTCCAAATCCACCAGGTGTAGAAACAATGTAAAACGCAGAGTAGAGGCTGCCAATCTTCTCAGTGATGCCCTCGTTGCTTTGCGGTAATTATACTAATGTCTCAAAATGAATGTGGTAATGATTTATTGATGTTAAAATGCTGCATGTAGCACCTTTAAATCATCGGTTGACGAAATAATGATCATTTTAAAGCCTTCTTCCTTTCAGCTGTACTGCATGATAAAACCCAGGTAATGGGTTTATTTCCCAAATATCTATAGAGTATAGCGTTTTGGAAATGCACTCCTGTTCTTCATGTGTCTACCTGGTGTGTGTGTACCTGTCTGGCAGTTTCTGTGGATGCGCTGGACCAAGAGGAGGAGCAGAAACAGGGAGAAGCCGATCCAAGATGCTATCATACCACACAGCGGGAAGGAATAGCTGCCCCGACTGTGGATCACCTGCAGGTAGACACACACACACACACACACACACTGTGGATTCCTGCTTTCCTTCCTTTCCTTCCACACTTATATATATACAAGTTCACCCATCTGTACACACACACATTTTGATTTGATTTTTCATGTTGATCAAAATTTTAATCAAATTCGTTAAACGCAAGAACACATCCATATGCACGTACAGTATGTATTCATGTAGCACAAGTATATACGCACACACACACACACACACACACACAGCCTTACTCGGGACATTTTAAATGCTTTGTTTAGCTGTGAGTGTGACTGTAAAACACTGCATCAAGTGGTTTATTGCTTTTATAAAATGCCAGTAATAAACCATTGTATTAATGCAAATGTTCAATAAATCTTTTTTTAATTGATAAAAACTGAGTAATGATAATAAATCAATCTTATTCTTCTGGTAAGCAGTACAGTTCTGGATCAGCAGATTATCGGTTAGCACATGAATATGTAATCTTCAGATTAACTGTTCTGTGGTTTGTTGTGTCACACAACTGCAGTGCTATATATTATAATATTTTAACATATAATATTTTGGATTCACTGTTAGTCACAGGTGTTAATCAGGTATTTTACAACAGCTTCAAGCTGCTACATGTAGCATTTTAACATCAATAAATCATCACCACATTCATTTTGGGACATTAATATAATTACTGTAAACAAATGAGACACTGAGAAGACTGTCAGCCTCTACACTGCATTTTACATTGTGAGCCACCGGGTCGGATTTGGAGGGAAATCTGCTTTATGGCACAAAACATTTTTACACACACTCACACACACACACATTTCACACACACAGATTTCTTACCGATCCCACAAGCACCTGCAGCACCATCTCTCCTGTGCTGGCACTGGTCACCAGGACAGCTGTGGCACAACCTTTGGACACAGACAGAGAAAAAGGTGTGTGGCAAAGGCTTTTTCCAACAGGTGTGTGTGTGTGTGTGTGCCTATACCCACACCTTTATAGTCTAGCATGTCCTCTGTAAAGGCCAGCACGCAGGGGAACACACTGCTAATGCACAGTCCTAACACACAAGTGCCGATGAAGAGAAATACGCCGCTGTAGTAGAGGATCAGCATCATACACTGCACCAGTATCACCCCCACCTGAGAGACACAGAGAGAGGGAGAGAGAGAGAGAGAGAGAGAGAGAGAGGTAGGTGAACAAACCCCAGCGCTCCAGTCGGATACAGATTCTGTATTGTGCTCCGAGTGTACAGTGTGGATGAGCAATTATTTAGTTTGGCATGAAGATCCCGGCGTTTGTGTGCCTAACCTGCCGATAAGCCTCTTCTCACCGATGCCTCCTGCCCATCTCCTTTCACTTCCCACCCAGTTCAAATATTTGTTTTCTTCCTTCTTATTATGACCGTAGCAGAGACTTGCATCAGCTGAGTTCCTTTCACTAGACGCTGTTACCCGATTCGACACACACGTCAAACCGGGAGAAACACAAGCTTGAATGGATTCGACACTGGATTGGAAGTTCCCTCTTAGCGTGTCTGCAGTGGTGTCACAAGCGTCTCGTGAGCGCTTGTTAGCGATGCCAGTGCAAGTTAATACAGAAAATCCCTTTCAAACTGTTGTACAAGTTATTCATACTATTACAGAGAAATGGTTTCCATCCCTGTTGCCTTGAATTAGCATTCCTAATAAATGCTAATGGAAAATGCAAGTGGCAATTTATCAAAAACACAAGAGAAAACCCGATTGTCCTAAGAGTTTGCTTGCTCTGTGATCATTAGGCACTCCTGAAACTTCCCTTTCACACATGCCCTTTAATACCAAATATGCTTTTTAGTTTTTAAACAATGTGCATTTTCATTGTAGGCCTCTGTAGGAATCTGTGGTGTTTCCAGTCAATCAATCATGTTCATAACCTCATGTGGGCGAAATGGGGATGTTTAAAGGAATACATAGTTATTGGGAGATTGGTTAAGTGATGAGAACATAGACACCAAAATCATCCATGTGTCCCTGGTAGATCATTTGTTTCAGAGCTCCATGTTAACACTTTAGGATGCACTATATTGAGTGATAGTAGGGATAATCTCCAAAGAACTTGGTGTATTCCGTTAAATGTGAATGTGTGTTCATACCAGACTGAAAGTGAGCAGCCTGGCTGCTGTGTATCTGTAGGACAGGTAGATGAAAGCCAGCCTGCCTGCTGTGATGGAGGCCCAGAACACACTGTCCAGACAGCCTGCTGTCTTATGGCCCATAGACAGAGGAGGGGTAACCGCATAGGTGTAGACAAAGCCTGCATAGGAGCCCTGGAGGCAAAGACACACAGCAGGATTTTAGTCAGAATAGTGTATGGATGCCTGTACGTATGTATGTGAGCTCTAAACATGGGTGGGTGGGAACAGCACATCTCACTATAATTCCATCAGTTATGAAGAGGATGGCTCCGCCCAGAATATGGAGGAAGAAGAAAGAGGGAGGGCGACCCCGAAGCTTGGCAGGATTAAAGCAGCCAAACACACTTCCATGACCTGGGGAGACAGGAATATTTAGAGTTTCTTCATTTCCATGGAATAGAATGGTCAAATCAAGCACACACACACACACACATACACACACACACACACACACACACACACACACACACACACACACACACCCAGCCTTACCCTGGTCGTCGACCCCTGACTCAGTGGGGTTTCTGGAGGACAGAGAGTCTCTGTCTAGCAGACGAGGACTGGGGTTGAAGCAAGGCAGCAGTCTTTCATGATACATCAATGCAAACACTGCTGCTGGGACAGGGAGCTGACGGGACACACACACACACACAGTCTGTTGTTACCACGTGTCATCATATTGACATATGAAACCGGTGGTTACTGGTTGACCTTTCACCTCAGCTGGTTCAAACTGCGACTGGCTACAAAAGGTGAATACACGTTGTCTTATCTGGTCCACCACTCCATTTCAAATGGAGCATTTCAAGTTGGGGGTGAATTTATCCAATATGCAACATCAAAGCTTATAACCAGTTCAAGCCCGAGCATAAACCAACCAATTCAACCAGTTCAGGAAATACATTTTGTAGCTGAAGCACCAGAGCAGAAACAAAACGTACACACACTTATCACACGCATGCACGGACACATTTGCATGCACCCACACAACTACAAACATTATGTCAAGATATTGCGTCATCAGTTATCTGTACTCCTAGTCAAATCACACAACTCTACCTGCCTTCATATCTACAGGTGCAAGAGTCGTTCTCTCTTTTTCCTCATCATGTCCTACACCCTAACAAAAGAAACAAGAGGGGCTTGAGCTGCCTAATGTCCTGCCATTTTCACAAACATAACCAGTTATGCTAATGAATCCATTAATTAAGCTAATATTTGCAATAATTAGCAAGTATTTCTATGTCAACATACTTGTCTTTACATAACACATGGGCGGTATTAATATGAGCTCCGTATCGTAAAGCATTAAGGAGTTATAGTAGTTTCAAGATTGTTTTTCCTCCTCATTAATATGCAAATTTATGCTCCAAAATTGAATCAGATCGTCTACTCCAGTGATTCTCAACCTTTTTCATATCAAGGACCCCTAATTTAGTCCACATTTGGGCCTCAGACCCCCATTTGATGAGATTTTGTGTCTCGGACCCAAATATGCAAATATTTTTATTGTTAGATATGATTTTGTCCAGAATTCCATGACTTTCTGTATTGTAGGTAGAGAGATAACAGAGAAACTATATATGATCAAAACAGTCATTCTTCTACATTCTCTAATTGTGTTCACTTCTTGTAAATGATAATAATGGTGAAGTTTAACAATTCATCAATTTGCCCGGGGACCCCCTGGAACCCCCTCAAGGACCCCTGGTGGCCCCCTGGACCCCACGTTGAGAAACACCGGTCTATTCTACAAGGGGAACCTGTGGCGTCAGTATGAAGTTTCTATCATGCATCGGTCTGTGGAGTGATTGTGTTCAGAAGAATGTCTCGACCAAAACACAGAAGGAAACACTCACGTTGATCAAAGCCATGATCCAGAAAGCGTAGGAGACCCTGGTGACGCTGACGCCCTCGGTGTGGAGCGGGTACTGGGAGATGTTGTGCAGCACCGTCCCCTTCCCGGCCAGGGTGCTGCGGAGGTGCTGCAGGTCGGAGGAGGAGGAGGAGGAGGAGGAGGAGTTGGCGGTCCAGTTGGCACCCTGGACACAGCTGTCGTCAGCCAGGAAAGGGTCGGCGACCAGCGGGCTGACCAGCGCCCCCAGGCCTATGAAGAAATGCAAAACCTGGACAGAGGCGTGTGTGGGGGTGGGGGGGGTGGGGGGGTTTACTTTGGAAATGTGATCCCGTAAAGATGATGGATCACCGGCTTGAAAGTGGAATCAGTAACATAATCTGCAAGTTGAGACATGCTTACTTCAGTAAAATGGAGAATTTATTCTAATCCACATGCTGCTATTTGAATATCCTCATTATCATCAGCTATAATCATAATCAACCATTCAAAGGTGTTTCAAATAATATTTATACATGAAGAGAACTTTTCCAAACTAAAAAAAACATATCTGAACTTTTCATTTTCATTCAATATCTCAAATGAATTCATCCCATAGGGATCCATAGAAATAGAGGATCCAGTCTGTGAAAGTGTTGTGGTTTTAACAACCAAGGTATTATGTAATATGCAGTATATATCATTTTGGAATTAATCTCTTCATATATTTATGTGTGATCTTGCATGTTTCCTTGTTTGCCCTGTTTCAAAAAGCCAAATTTAAGACTTTTGAAGACCTTTTTAATGCTACCTGGAGTAGAATTTAAGACCCACACACACACACACACACACACACTATTCCTATTCACTATTCCTCATCCCTCTCCTCTCTGACCTGCAGGAAGACGGCGGAGTCTTTCTGGTACAGCTTCACCAGCTGTAGGTTGGCGATGGTGTCAATCACCCCCATCGCCAGGCCAGCGATCGCCATGGCGACGGACAGCATCGTCACGTGGTGACATAGCGGGATGATGGCAAACACCAGCGAGATGATGAGGGTGCAGGAGCAGAGGGCTGACAGGGAGCACAGGAGTCTGGGGAAGATATAAAAGTACCTCCAATTAAAATGATTCAGAGCACTGTACTGTATTCACCATATTCTGATACATGCTGTAATTATCTAATAATAAAATTCATTCATGTTCTATATGATAAGTAGGAAAATAACCTCCATTTCTGTTCCTTTATTTGGCTTGGATGCTTATGCTTAGCATTGTATTCAACATATTCAGATACATGCTGTAATTATCTAATAATAAAATTCATTCATGTTCTATATGATGAGTTCTTTGAATTGAGTACATTTGAGTTATATGATTATGAAAAACTTGAGATATGGCATTCAAAATACGCAGATATATGCTATTTGATAATGAAATGCCTTTGTGTTCTATCATCTTTTATATGATGAGTTGAGAAGCATATAAGCATGTATTTAAATAACACATGACTTTGCATCGATGATACCTGCTGTGTTTAGGAATATATCTGTTATACATGATACACACTGAAGTAGTGATAAATAAAAAGGAGGGTATGACCTCCAGCTGATGATCATCATACAGCAAACAACCACCAGTATAAAGAAAAATCCGTTTTAGAAAAGCATTCATTTATGTCCCCCCCCCCCCCCCCCCCCCCCCCCCCCTTGAAAGGCCCTTATTTATGCTTTAGGATTTATTTATAACTAAAAAGGTGTAGGACTAAAAAGATGGATAAACAGTAGGATACTTATAATCTCCTATCAATGAGTAATCTGACCAATTGCAGATCAGTCCATGCCAGCTTTAGAAGAAGGGGTTTCCAGACTGTTGTTCCAGTAAAGTCACCTTGATGACTTCTATTTACCCAGTCAGTTTATCAAAGCCCTCGAGCACCAGTTAACTTCCTCATTATCTTCACCTTGCATTCTCCATCTGTGCTGCCAACTTTCCACTTTGCTTGTTGTGTCCTAGATACCTTTCATTCAGTTAAAGGGACATTTCGCCCCATAGCCAGTGCGGTAGTGGTAAATGAAAAGAAGGGTAAACTATGACCTTCAGTTGGTGATCATCATCATCATAAGGCAAACAGCCACCAATAGAAACACAAATCACTTATATTTTCAGAAAAAACAAACAAACATACATTTATTTTCCCAGTAGTAACCCAAATTCAAACCCCTTAAAATACACTGTCAAACCATTCGAATTTGCAATGCAAGACTTTCTTTATTTTTGGGGAAATGCCCCTTTAAAGCTTAAGTTTGTTGATTGTGGGATGTTTAAGACAAACTAGCAGAGTCAGTCCAGCAGTATGAAGATCCAAAAAAAAAAGCACAAGGCACTGTGCCAACATCATATGACTCTGAGGTCATCATGCTAATCAGCCAGCCTAATTAAAACTCCTTGGAAAATGACTGAAGTGTGGTTGTGAGAGTGTGTGAGTGTGTGTGTGTGTGTGTGTGTGTTGGCCATAAGATCTTCAGCCACGACACTATCAAAGCGACACGATAATGAGATGATATGTGTTCTTTGGGCGTAAAATGATTCTGTCTAATGCAGTTTGTAGCTGTTAGCGATGCCCATTGGGCGGATCAATATTCATTCAGCAGAAAACGGCCTGATGTGTGACAAGGGAGAGATGCTGTGTGTTGTTGTGGTGAGTCGGAGTGAAATATGTGCACTATGCTTTTCTGCTTCTGGTTGACAGTAAGAGTTGCTTCTTAGTGGACCATGGCTGTGAAAAAAGGGTGTTAAAGTACCAAGAAACATCACAGACAAGCATAAATGGGTGCTTGTATGCGTCCACCAACACCCACACCCACACACACACACACACACACACACAGTGCCAAGCGAGGAACTGAAACTACCTTGTGTCATTTGAATTTTGCAGATAAGCCTGTCAAGTATTTACCTTTGTCTAACACTTAGACAAAGGTAAAAGCCTGAATGCTGTATTAAAAATGCTTCCAATCCACATATTCAATCAATGAGCTAATGTCTCAACCCTATAGGCTTTCTTCAGGATGTACACAAATAGAGGCTGCATGTGGCTTCAAGTCAGGCATACCCTTATCATACCAATGCAGTTTAGCCTGGACTGTCCAGTGCAGGTTGGAGGTCAGTTTATAGGCTGCATGCTATGATTTGTCATTCTAGTCAGTCTGCAGTTTTGCCAGTTAGGATACTACACAATTATCACAGCAAAGCTTCCTATAGAAGTATTTTAGGACTATTATATTGAGATGAAAAGCATAAAGTAGCCTACTGTTTCCTACTAGAAACTCACTATTGAATACCACAGACACTATACGTCCCTATAGGAATATTATAGGAATATTATAGTGATACCATAAGACATAAAAATACCATAAGGTATGATAAGCACTATAAACTCACTATTGAGTGCCACAGAAAACACAGTATGAACTACTGTCCCTGTAGGAATGTTATAGAGTTAAAACTACAGTCAGTATAAACTCACAATTGAGCACCACAGACACTTTCAGCCCCTATAAGGATATTATAGTGATGTTCCAGTACGGGGTGCTTTATTGTAAGTCATCACACCTATTTCATGTGCAGCATGCAAGTGACCATCGCAGCAGACTCACGTTCTCTTGAAGAGTCCTCCCAGGCTGCTGCCCAGAAGCAGGAAGAACTGCTGGGAGAAGAAGACCCAGGTGATCTGCTGCAGGGTGGACTGGGTCTGGCAGCGCAGGTCCAGGATGGTGGGGCCCAGGAAGGCGATGCACAGCCCGAAGCTGAAAAACACACTCCAGTAGGTCAGCGTCTGCGGCCAGTGGCGCTTAAACAGAGTCCAGAGCCGCTCGTCTACCAGCTTCATCTCGGCCGCTGACAGTGGAAAACCCGAGAGGTGGAAGTGGCCCCAAAGCCACCAACTTTTTATTCAGTGTGTGACGCTCTGGCACTCCAACAAACAATCAGGGAAAAAAAGCCACACGCGTAGGTAAACAGAGGTTTCGTTAAGGAGCCGCCGCCGTTCCGCCAGAGGAGACGCTAATTAACTTTTTAGACGGACGTGACGCTGATTGGCTGATGTCCCCCAGGGCCCGCCCCTCTTTCAGACTTGAGTGGCAGGGCCAGTGGTTCCTGGGGGGCCGTTGAGTTTGAGGGGTCCCCCAGCAAAATGACAAAGACATTAAATTTACTATAATTTAATTCACTGGAATTATCCCAGTTTGAGATAGGAATGGCACTCTCACCACTATTATCTCTCCATGTACAGTGTAGACAGTCAACAACAAAATAGCAGACATTATGCAATATGGTCCCTGGGAAAAAATCTTATCACATGGGCTTTGGTTATCGTAGAGGTCACATCAGGTCAATCTAGACAGTGAAGTAAACCTGAAAAACTTCTGTTGGCTGCTATGACCAACATGCATGCAAATTTCCAGGGTTCCAGGTTTCCAGCCGTGGTCTGTGATGATGCAGTTTTGTTTGTACATTAAACAGAATTTAAATATAAATAACATTTGAATTGTTATTATGCAGACATATTCATCTAATGCAAATTTAATGGCACGAAAAGTCTCCTGATGTCATGTCTACAATGTATCTATAAAAAATATCAAAACATAAATAAGCTAAACATAGATGCACATGTGGGATAAAAACACATTAAGTCCAAAATGCTATAGGGTAGAAAACTAACTAACTAACTGATTAAAATAGATTAATGATGATGATGATGTATGATTGATGATGTAATACTGTACGTCAGGATACAACTGTTATGTTATTCCCACTTAGGTCCTATGTGAAGGAATAGTCTCTACCATTTTGTTACAATAAAAGCCAAATCCTTACACCAAAGACACTTACTATGAGTCTTATATTGAAGGCAAAAATCTCCAACAAAACAGTGAATGAATCAGACTAAAAGAAAGAATAAGATTTATTTGGGTTTAAATGGATATTAAATCCATTTAAATGACCTCCATTCGGTAGGCAATGTGCTCACTCCAAAATAACTCTGTATTATAATGTAAGTGGTGCTTGACATTTCGTATTTCCGCCTTCATCAATAGCTCTGCATTAATGGAAAAAAATGAAGGTCTCCTATTATGGTAATGAATTCTAAAAAATTGTGAATCATTCTAATCAGAAGAAACCTTAAAGAATAGTTTTATTTATCTTATTCAGGTCACCATAATAAGTGGTGGGATTAAATGGATTCAATCCTGTGAATTGTGAGACTTTGACAGTGTTTGGACCATGTGGGCTTGAAATAATAAGCTACAGTAAACCTACACATAGTCCAATAGCGCCATCTTCTGTTAGTGTGGGTTTTTGCAAGCTTCCCCTTGCTGTGCTACTGCAGTTCCTCTCCATGCCTCTAAGGACTACATTATGTGAGTTAATTATGGTACAGTCAGCCCTCCAAGTAGACACTGAACAAGTGTGATCCAGAACTTCAATAGTTTATTTATTCATTAGTTCATTATTCAATCAATTTTGGCTTCTTGGCAGTCACAATACATTCAATTTCTCATTTTAATAACAGCGTAGACAAATCACACAAAATATTGAATATCACATCTTATACAAAATCTAGACTTTTCATCTTTTATAAAACATTTAGACATCATCTACAGTTTTTTTTTATATTTTAAATACAGTCTTCTATTGTTTTTTTTCTGGCATAAAATTCACTGAGAAAGATGAAAACATCTGTTAAAATACGTATATATTATTTCTTTTCATTACAGTATTTAAAATAGCTTCATTTACCACAACAAAACACATACAGTAATACTTCTGCCACTGAGGAGGGGAGGGGGAGGTTGGAAGTGTAACGTCCACAGCTACATCCCTCCGGAGTCCCAGCGGTTTTGCCCTGAATTTCCTCTCCTCGCTGCCTTCGCCTTCGCTTGCTTTCACAGACAGGTGGAAAGAGGGCAGGGATCTACACGCCATAATGCTTCCATCAGCTTCGTTCCGTTTTAGAGGAAGAAGATTGCTTCAGCGGCCATTTTACTCCATCTAATTGGAATTTGCCTTTTTGCTCTTAGATACAAAAAAACACATCGCCCCCTTCACATGGGCGTTTCTTCACATCGGCCAGCATGCAAGGTCAGCCACAGTGCAGCAGGTGCTGGAGTGGTTAGTGGTTCAGTGCTTTGCTTAAGGGCACTTCAGCAGTCATGGTGGGCACCATGGACACCAGCCACCCTCAGATGTCTAGCTGTCTAGCTGGAATACACCCTCCTGCAGTGTCGGTACAAACCAACAACCTCCCGATTACTGGTGGGGTTCTCTACCTCTCGGCTTCCTAAACAGCCTCACGATGTCGCTGTCGTTCATTTGCCTTTACTTATATCTCGAGTCCAAACGCGACCCATTCAAAACCTTGGAGGAAATCTTGACTAGATCTTGCCATTGTCCAAAGCAAGTTCTGATAGGATACCTTCTGCCTTGAGTATATACGAGACATGTACGGATGCTCAAAAGTTTGATTTTGTCGTGAAATTCAACTTACTACATCTCAGCAACGGACAATTCCATGTCCAAGTCCACCATTTATCTCATCGCAAGTGCCATTCTCCAGGACCGTGTTGCCAGACCAAATTTCAAAACAAGTGTAATACATGGACTCAACATGTAAATCCCAATAAATACCCTTGTATGTTACAGACAGCATTATGGCATATATTAGCATTTGCATGTTTGGTCCACATATCACTTGATCTTAAGATGCAAGTAAATGTAAATGAATGAATGCGACATCTGGAGGCCATTCAGGCTACCTTTAGGCAAACCGGCCACCCCTGGCCCAAGCAGTCAACAAGTCTTTCACAAAGCAAGCTCTTTACTCATATCTCACTGGGCTCATATCCATGACTCCTCATCTACGTCTGTCTTGATCTGAGAGAACAGCGAATTTTAGAGACTGGAAGAAGGAGATGAGAATAGGAAGCCATTGTGAATATCCACGCACGCACTCTCCTTGCGTCTCTTGCCATAGTGCAACGTAAATTTAACAGTCGACCTCGATTTCACCGCACAAGTCATTACACAGCCTCAACCCCCCGGTGAGCACCTTACGTGAGCATTGCTCAGGTTGTCTTCCCGCTGGATCTCAGCAGCACTGGAACAGCATGGGACAGGGCGGAGAGGGAGTCAGGGCAGAGGAAGGAGAGTGCAGCTATGCCACAAGCCCCATCCCTTATGTGTCTGCAGATATGAAACACTCTACTTTCATCCTCGAAGGTATAAGCGTGACTCCTGAAGTCAGTTCCAAACAGCCAGGTGGGTGCTATGAAGGACACCGAGCTTCTGCAACCTTTAAAGTAGCAGATACTAAGTGTACTTTCTCAGGTTATATGCGATTCCACACACTGACTTTTATGGTCCCAAAGCCAAAAGCTGCTCCCTGGCTGAGCTTTGCAGGCAGATATAGCTGTGCAAGATGTAAGGGATAGTGGTGATTCGTATTGATTGGAATTTGCTACTAAAAAGTAACTGTCGGACATAATTTCCAGTTTATTGGTCTGCAAACACTGGGGGTGAAAGGGCTTTAGTAAGGTATGGGGATTGTGGAACTAGGTAAGAGGCAAAGGGAAGGGAGCAGGCTTCAGAGGACACTTCTGGTTTGTGCAAATAGGAGACTAAGAAGTACGTACACTCATAGTGAGTTATTTACAGACACAAAGTAAATGCCTCCTAACACATAGGCTACACTAGATCAGATATCATAGATTGTTAACAAGCCAAAATATCATGCACATTTTACTAAGGCAACTTCAAAACTCGAGAATGAAAATTAGTCGTAACACTGTATGGAACGAAACCCCACGCTGAGTTCAAACACTGGGTCACTGTAGCAAGGCAAGTTTGTCACATGAATCCATATTTCCACGGCGGTTTAGATTCATTTTTGAGTCCGATTTTTGGTTGGTTCAAGGTTTGTTACTTGGGCATGTGTGAGTAGAGGTATATGAACAATGTGCTGCTACTATTTTAATGTCTGTTGTACTCCTTCTACATCCATATGTAGGCCTACAGATAGAGGACTTTCAGGTGACAACACACCCGCTGGTGGCCATATTGGAGGTCCTCATTTCTCTTGGGCAACACAGGTTACGTTTGTTAACTTATAACTTGGCCGTCTCAACAGAATTCAATAGACACCTGTGCTGTTTTTGCCTGGGAACGTATTATTTCATCACTGATATCTGATCGATTTTGTATTTAATGTCAGCTTGTTAGCTAGCTTACAAGTAGGACCTAACTACTACTAGCTAACCATTACCGTCTTGTTGTAAACACATCTGATTTGCACACTAGCGTAACGTATCTAGAAGCTAGCGTTAACATTGATGGGTAACGTTAGTGGCTTGTAGTCTTATGTTAACGTCAGTTGGCAACAACCAACTGTTTGTTCAGGTTAACTGAGTTGACTCTTCTCAAACTACAACCCATTCACTTATAGGCTTACCTATAACATTACCCATATGACTTCTATCTTCTTCAGATATCTCTGTTTTTGTAGACTAGTTGTTAACAAGTAGCAGACATTTCTCCAATGGACCTCTAAGATGGTGCCAGCAGTGGTTGTGAGATTTGTGACGAGTGTTTTGGAGTAATCTAGGGCTAAACAAAAGACAGATTACTGTGTCACAGTAACTTTAATTTGGAAACAAATCTACCTTAATTATCAGATCATTTCACTTTTACTAGGACAGACTGGACCTACACCCACACCACAACAATCTTTTTCAGGTATGTCTCTTGTTCTAGCCTGGTTCTTTCTGTTAAGCCATTGTTTGCACACACCCAATTCTCCAGTGGACCTCCATGATGGCAGCAGACACATTCGCTAGTAGATTTGTAGCGCAACTGCAAAGCCTCTATAGAAGGTAGATATGGCCAGGCTGCTCATGGGTCTGGTGGTATACTATGTGAAGCAGGCTGTATGCGACGTGTACAGACAGTTGCAGGGCAATTTTAGTCAGTATTTTTGTCTATAGTAGCAAGGAGGCAGTGCAAGGTATCCAGTGTGTGACTGTATGTGTGTGTGAGTGTCAGGATAGTACGTCTCCAGTGTGTACGACTACAGTTCGGCAGCATGTTTAGTGTTGGTGACTGTGCAAATGTGTGTGTGTGTGTGTGTGTATGTGTGTGTGTCGGAGAGGGGGGTATATCTCAGCTCAGAATCATTTCAGGTGCAGTGCAAGTTCATTTTCAGAAACCCTGTATGTCACCATGCTCAGTTGCCATGGAAACGAGTGTGTGTGTGTGTGTGTGTGTGCACGTGTGTTTGTGTGTACATGCATGTGTGTGCACTTAGGCGAGCATGCTAGTGAATGTGCTGAGCTGTGTTGGCCTCCGCACTGTGGTCTGCACAGACAATTCCTCCTCTGCGTTTATCTCTGTTCTCCCTCTCTCCGGCCTCTAGAAGATGCTTTGCCTTCGGTTCTTTCCTCGACCTAAATGACAGAGAAATTGGGGTTAATACTTTACTTAAAATATACGCCTATTAAGTATTATAAGCAGTGATGTGGTGGTAAATAAAAAGGTTGGTAAACTATAACATCCAATTGGTGATCATATGGCAAACAACCATCAATATCAACAAAAATGAATTCAGAAAAGCATTAATTTATGCTTTTTCCCTTAAATGAATATATGCTTATTGATAATATATCAACACATGGACTAAATCACAGCCACAAAAAGCCAATTTCTAATTTGCTTCATGTCGAGAAATTAGATGTTATAAGCCTCTTAGAATAATAGCTCCTACACTATCATAACACATAATAATCCATTATGGCTGCTCGCCTTCAATGAAGTGTTAGCGAGATTTATTTACATGAGCATATTTCGTGGCTGACAGTAATCTGTATTGAATGGGTAGACAGCTCCTTATTTGCATTCATTTTCTGTTCAATTCCACTGAGACTCTTCTCGGTGGTATTATGACTTGTGTCATCAGAGTAAACAAACTCAGCATGACGGCTCCTCGCAAAGCTCTGCTGGTTGACAAAGTATTTTTGCAATCACTGTATCGTATATTGCAATTGTAGCAAGGATTAAAGCATGGTAGGGTTTATTTCTGTTTCATTTCAGCCACTTCAGGAAGTGGATTTTCTTCAAAATCCCCAAATTGAAAAATCTAATAATAATGAAATAACTGAAAACGAATGCTGTATACAGATTTCAGCGCATATTGTATATCTGGACACATTTCTGTACATATGTTCATAATAATACCCGATAATGTAAACAGCTTACGATACACACATGCACATTTGCTTCTGAGCCTTGTCTTTATTTATCTGTTGTAGTATTCTCAATACATTCTCTTGTTGTAATTGCTTGCTGTATTATCTTAAGGCTTGTATTTGTTCTATTCTCATCTACAGTATAGCCTCTTGATTATGGATTACAGCCTTCTGTCCCATGGGGATCGTTACATTTTCATGGGCTGTTGCAGCAGCAAATAGTAACAGGACACAGCAAGGAAAAAATAAGAATATAAGGATATAGCAAATAGGGGGTTAATATAACTCACCAAACATTTTAAACACAAAAACAAGTACAAACGTATGAATGAAAAGCATGAAAAAACCATAGCATGACAATGTGCAAATAGCAGTAGGACACACTTAGACAATAGAAAAATGAATGAAAAATATGTACAATATGAAAATATGGCAAACATGAGATATATCCAGTATGAAATACAAATAATGTATATGCAATATCAGTGCATTTCTAACTGCCCACCTTATGGAAAACTCCAGATGGAGGTACTATGTGTGGAGAAAAGTGCTTTCACTATATATTTTTCAACCTTTATTTAAGAAGACACACTTTACTTTATAGCTGAGTGAGTTGATTGAAATGAAAGTGAATTGACCTCCACCTTGTTACTATTACATTGTGAGACTGTGTGAAGTGTACAGTACCTGGAGGCTGAAACACTGAGCTGCGGTGGCCTGGGTCCTTCTGGAGTTGGACCTCTCTGAGAGAAAACACCGAGGCAGCTAAAACAGGGGAAAAGAACATGATAACCTTGGAGCAAGAACACACCAGGACAGTTGCTCTGCCTTCAACTTATAGGCTACATTCAGACTGAAGGCAAAAGTGGCCCAAATCTGATTTTTTTTGCTCAGATGTGACTCAGATCTGTTTTTTTTCATAACAGTGTGCAATGCGACCTCAGTCTGAACAGTCAAATCGGAATTCATGCGACTTTTACGTCACTCGAGATCGACATTCGTCACAATTCTGCACTGGCGGGAGTCACTCGGTGAATACAAACATGGAAGACAGCTGCGATGGAGGTAGTCAGTGGAGGGACAGTGAGGTTTTAGACCTCATAAGTATTTGGGGTGAAATTCTGGATGAAATCTGTTTCAGTGAAGCCATTCACGTCACAATCCCACCACTCCTGGCTCCGACTCCGCATCCACACACACCTCCGCACAGAAGTAGCAGCCATTGCTCCACAAAAAGCCATAATTAACTTATAAATGAAACCGTAAACGCTGACTTCAGTGGCCTCCATGTTTTCTTCCGTACGACAGCGTGCTGTGTGTGACGTCTTTGTTATTGTTCTTTTGCGCATGTGGGTCAGTTCAGGACTGTGACCAGTTCACACTGGAATCTGATATTGGCCACATTTAAAAAATAATGTGAACAGCCAAACAAAAAAATCAGATCTGAGCAATAAATCCGAATTGAGCACTAAGGCTTGCAGTGTGAACGTAGCCATGTTCGCATTTGTGTCAGAAATCTCCTCGCAACCACTGCTGGCGCCATCTTAGAGGTCCATTGGAGAACTGGCTGTTTGCTTAAATTTAACAACAGGTCTACAAAAGGAGAGATACATGAAAAAGAAGAAGAAGGTAAAAGTGAATGGTCTGACAAGGTAGATTTGTTTCCAAATGTCTTTTCTTCAGCCTGTCTCTACTCCAAAACACTCTAAGTTGAATTGGGTTCCTGGTTTTCCGAGCTTCCTTACTAGCCACTAAGCTACCTTAGCAAAGCCATTAATATTATTGTTAAAATTAATTACAAGGCACTACTAGCTACTAGCCCCACAATTCTAGTGTGCAAATCACATGTATTTACAACAAGACAGTGATGGTTAGCTGACCAGATACTATGGTTAGCTAGCTATTAGCTAACAAGCTGATTCTAGCTCTAAACACAAAATTGATCAGATGAATTGATCAGCTCCCAGCCAAACACAAGAGCTGTGGACCTCCAATATGACTGCCAGAGGGTGTGTTAAGTTACGTCAAAGGCCTCTATAGTGTGTGCGTGTTTGTGTGTGTATGTGTGTGTGTGTGTGTCTTACTGTCTGCCAAACTGTGTATGTTCTCCCCCAGGGTCAGGAAGTAGGGGTGTCGTAAAGAGGCTTCAGAGGACATTCTGCTCCGGGTGTCGTACTGCAATCACAATACAACAGCAGCTGATTCTGTAAAACCACAGGTCAGTAGCTACTATCTTAATACTAGTCAGGTGGAGGCTGTTTTGTGTGATGTTTTGTCTCTTACCAGCAGTAGAGCAGACAGCAGATCAATCCCCTCAGTGTCCAACCTGATGGAGACAAGGTAGGAAGTTCAGGGAAGGATAACACACCGATGTCCATACTGATAGCAGATATTGGGTCCTGTGAATTTTCTCACTACTTTGATACCAAAATCCAGGAGCCACATGTAACAAATGTAACTAAAATGAACAGATTTTCTGCTTGTTATTTCCTTAGAGAAGGATGGTGGATCTCTAATGAAGAGGGATGTATTTTGTCTCTGGCATTTTCATCCAGTGACCCCAAACTAATGGTCTGGATTTTTCATTCAAAGTAATGAATCGGATTGGCGCTTGGTGTCATCTAATACTTAACGTTTCATAGTTGGAATTGAGATTAAAAGTTGACAGTAGAGAGAGACAGGAAAGATTAGGAGAGAGAGTCGGGACATGTGACAAATGTCATCGGATTCGTTCGGATTTTCACGTTTTCTAATGCAATCAGCGACGAAAAAGTAGTATTGGTGCATTCCTATTGGAAAGTGTTTGTGTTGCGGTTGTACTATGGTCCTGTTACCTGGGCACATGGTTGATGAGTGCTTGAGATCTGTACTGAGGAAACAGGTAGGACCTAAACTCATCGTTACTGCTGATACCTGGCCAAGTGTCCTCTGTCGGAGTCCCTGGAAGAAGAAAGAACGAAAGAAACAAAGAAAGGAATAAAGAAAGCTGTGATAGGTCTTTCTCGTTTATATATCATACAATAGATTCTGGACTGGTACGTGTGGTATTTTTTCAGACATGGGTGCTTAGTGTCTTACCCATGAGTCTGAAGACCAGGTGTAGCTCCTCCTTCACAGTGGCACCAGGAAACATGGGACGCCCTGTCGCCATCTCATACAGGATGCAGCCCACGCCCCTTTAGGAGGGAGGGAGGCAATGATAACGCAGGGAGGAGGAAGAAGGAAAGAGTCCTCCAATATTATGTAGGCGCTATTTAATATACACTCACGCACTCTCTCTCTCTCTCTCTCTCTCTCTCTCACACACACTTCAAAGAGCGCTGATCACAACCATGTATGGTCTGAGTGGGCACACTGCAGCCTTTTGTTCTATCCGACAGGGGGGGGGGGGGTTATTGAACAGATGTCCTGTGGTCTGATGAGAGGATATGTAGCTAGGTGAGCTGATGAAAAGGCAGTCATTGTGTTGCTGGATGGGAATAGCCATATTTAGCCCGTTGTGGTTCATCAGTGCTATACGGTTTTTCCTCACCATGGGAACTGCTAATGAGCAATATGAAAACCTGTTGCATCTGTTGTATGCATAGTGAGTCATATCACTGAGAATAACCTGGGAGATTATAAATAGATATGCATGTGTGATTGATGGAAATCCTAATAAACTAATTCATAATATTAACAGTGACACTCATTACAACCTTTTAGGCGGCAGTAACAGTGTCCTAGGATTTTCTTCTGCATTTGAATGATGCTTTACCACTTATTGTTTTCAAGAACATTTTTAGTAGATTTTTGAGCTTGTGTCCCACTTTGCTTTGTCTGTTGCACATCTACCTTTTCCTTTTCTTCTTTTTGGATGAAAAGAGCAGAATCTCTGTCTGTGAGTATACTATCTTGTAGGGATGGGGCGATATCCTTATCCCATGATACCATTCAGTATGCAGTATGGGGTTCATGATTCAATACAACCACCATACAATTTAATATATAAGTGTTCAATGACAACAAAGTCTGACTGTGCAGAATTCTGTTTATTTCTGAGCCACAAATCTTTCTAGCGATGCCATTGGCTTGTAGAACGTAAACAATTTAAAAATGTCATTATAAAATGTAAATAATATAATGTGGATGGAGAGCTTGTGAAATTGTGATGGTCAAGCGTCTCATTTGTGATTACTACAGCAGAATAAAATGGAGCTAATATCACCATTCATTTTTTCTGCCCCACGATATGTATTGTCACATTTCTGCATTGCGATATATTGAATTTCGATATATCGTCCCGTCCCTACTGTCTTGCAATTGTACCGATGAAGAAATATCCATATTGTGCTACTCACCACATGTCGATGGGTGTGGAGTACTCTGTGGAGCCCAGCAGCACGTCAGGGGGGCGGTACCACAGAGTCACCACCTCGTTGGAGTAGGTCTTAGTGGGGACGGACTTGGCCCTCGCCAGACCTGGACAACACAAGAGTCAGGGTTTGATTGACATGGGTTTTTCAAGCCCAAAACTGATAATTTTGGACTGAATCTGCCAATAGCTGGTACTTAGTGCCAATATTCAATATCTTTAAATATGACCATTTTCGTGCCAAAAAAAGCCACAAAATTACAAGTATTGAGTGTTTCCCCCAAAATTTTATGTTTGGCTGGGTGAAGAAGCCTCTGATACAGCATCTATAATAATATTAATATTAATAATAGTAGTAGTAGTAGTGTATTCACACATACATGCATGGAATCTGATCAAAATGTCATATTAGAATCAATTCAGGTTAAGGTCTTCCCATAGACCACCAGTGTAATATTGATCAATAATACAATAAATGTATAATCAACCAAACTGCATCATACCCATCATATCAGAGGTGGATGACACTGACTGATCTTAATTCAAAAACAAATGGCTATATTGGTGTAACCCTAGTTGGTGTAATAATATTGTTATCATGCCAGTATCATCTCATCTGCTCTGTTTAAAACTATCCATAAATAGGAAAATACTGGTGGGGTTATCTACCCACATCCAGCGCAAAAAAATGAGAAAATTCAGAGAAAGGGGCACAGTTGCTAGGTTACAGTAAGTAAGGTGCTAAAGCGATCGGGACAGATCTCCAAGTGGCAGTAAAATATAATTGGAAAGCAACCTTGGCAGGAGACATGCTATTGTATTCCTTCACATTTGTGTCTTTATCACCACATTTGCTTTCCTGTGTGTGTGTGTGTGTGTGTGTGTGTGTGTGTGTGTTCCCCTTCCTACCAAAGTCAGCCAGTTTGAGCTCTCCCTTGTCATTGATGAGCAGGTTCTGGGGCTTCAGGTCTCTGTGGAGGATTTTCCTCTTGTGGCAGTAGGACAGACCACGCAGCAGCTGGAACATGAAGATCTGTGGTGGACGGAGATGAAAGAGTTAGCATTGTGCGATGTGGTGATGATAACGGTACTGATGATGATGATGATGATGATGACTGATGATAATGTCAATATTGGATATATTTTTGAAGAGTTTCCTTTCAAAAAATGAGATAGTAGTAAGTAACACCTAGAAAATTACTATGAAATATGGGTTTTTAAATGTAACTAAAAGTAATCTATGACCTTCATCAACCTCTACTGACAAATCAGCAGAACTTGCCTCCGCCTACACAAGTCTCCCCCTGTCACCCCCTTGAAAATATCACTATGCAAAACACTGGAATAATAAAACTGCTTTGTCATTTGCAATTGGCTTGAGAAGGAAGCAGCTGAAAATGCTTTTTGTTCCAAAACAATTGTGGGGCCTGAAAGTGAGTTTTGAAAGCCAGAACCTTCAGCAAGCAATCAACGAATCATTGGTATTGATCAACAATGTTATTAACCCCTGTAGATACATTATGGTCATTTATGCTATGGGGCAGTAAAAGCCTTATTTATTTCCCCTTTAAGTTACTGGTTGGCAAAATTATGACACTTTTTGTCTGAATCATTTATATTTAAAAAAAATGGTGAACTTGATGAACTTAAGATATAGTAGTGTGTAGTGTTTTTAAATGACCCCCTACATTCATAGAGTGATATGCATAATCTATAGCCTCATATCTTTCCCTGGCACAGGCATGAACCAAGAGTTTCTGTCCATGTGTTTGCACATGGTGAATAATGCCTCTGACCTCTGACCTCTGACGACCGTGAATAATCCTCACCTTGACGTTGTGCATGCTCATGAGGTTGCCGCAGTTGTCCAAGTACTGTTTGAGGTCACTGTCCTGGGAGACACAATCAGGCAGGTGTTGACCGTCAGATCTGTCCATACGCCATAACACACTCATGTGTTATGCAGTTTCATTCGGAGCGGATCTACTCACCAGATACTCAAACACCAGCGTGAGGCAGCGGTCGGTGTGGATGATGTCATGCAGCGTGACGATGTTGGCGTGCTTCAGGTTCTTCAGCAGAGACACTGGGCAAGACAGGAGGACACAAGATGCATGATGGGAAGTTGAGTTGGGCTGTACCAATACCCCCCCCGTGTATCATTTCCACCTGTCTCCATAGCGACCGATGGGCAATATTTAAGTGTAAGAGGTAAGGAAAGTGCTGTGCGGGGATGGATGGCCCTTAAATATAGAATTATTTTCCACTGGAGGGCAGCACTGTTACACTCCCCAGAGCTGGAGGACTTCCACAGGTGTGTGTGTGTGTGTGTGTGTGTGTGTGTGTGTGTGTGTGTGTGTGCGCGTGTACCCTCTCTGATAGCGGTGCAGGGGGCTCCCTCCTCGTGCTCCAGCCGAATCTCCTTGAGCGCCACCAGGTTCTCTGTTAGTTTGCTCCGTCCTTTGAACACCGTGGCGTACGTCCCCTAATCACACACACACACACACACACACACACACACACGGCTACTCAACTCCAGGGTCACATTCTGATAATCCAACGCTGAACATTGTAAAAGGAGATGAATTGGTTCCTATGCCACCAAGTGTGTCTCTTCTACATAGCATATTGAAGATAATTTGAAGCAATCGGTTTATTTTCAATGTCTTTTACTGTGTCATTAGAATCCATAGAACATAAAGCTAAACAGAGAATTCATTCCAACGGTTACTGTTATCATTCTCAAGCATTATCAAACCATTACATCAAGATGATGCAAGTGTCTGTAATCACAACGTCTAAATGCTGCTTCCCTTTCAAACAGGCATGAGCAAGCCAACTAGGCATATTATCTGATTATTGTGTTTCTGACATTACTGCAAGTGAACATCCTCCTCCCTCATCGATCCGAAAATATCGGTATTAGCCTTCAAGCACCCATATTGATCGAAGCCATTGTAGAATCCTTCTTAATCCACTTACCCTGCATATATACTGCATTAGTACTGCAGACATTCTTTCTTGATCATTATATTACAGTTGAATCAAATAAGTATATTGTAAGATAAGTACATACTAAGTACTCAAACCAACATTTCCCTGTAACATTTCCCTGTAACTGAAAAAAAGAGCAACACTTTATATCCATTGTGGGTGAATGGAGCGTTAAGTGCAGCAGGACTTCAACAAGCATACAGGGAAAAGTGGAGCTTCGATAATGAGCACATCCATACCATTTCTCTGCAATCAAATTGCTGCAGTCCCATTGAATATAATCCATTACCCCCCAGACCAGGGAGAGGGGGAGCTTGGCTAGCTACAGTTCATATTAATTGACTATAAAAGCAGCTCTTTTATAACCATCACCACCACTGCTATCTCTACTGACCGCTGCTGAGCCTTGTGACTGAGACTAATGCCGCCAACCCCTAAGGGCAATAAATGGTCTCAGATAAGTGGTGTGGGCCATAAGTGCATTACTGACATTTGCCCGTGTCACGCTCTCTTAAAGCCCCCTTCATTCAGAGCACTCTGCCACATTGTGATCCTACGTGTCCAAGCACATGGCGTGAAAGCTCACTTTTTTTTTTTTTCTCGTTAAGCTGCGTAGAACCGATTCAAGAGAACGGGCCGTGTACGACGCATGGGTATATGTTGTCTCATTTTGGCATAAACAGAGCCTAAAGCCGTGCTGCGTGTGGCTGTGCTTGTTTTGACAGGTTCCCGTGTCTCCGGAGGGGGGGGTTGACTGACTCACAGTACTCCCTGCTAAGTCAAATGAAGACTCGGCGCGGTTAACATATACACCAGAGAGAAGCTTTTCATATAAAGTTCACTCTAGCCTTATTGCAGGGGGGGCAGCGGCGGTGGGTGTAGTCGTCGTATGCTCATCCCTCACTGGACTTTTGTCAGCCAGCTATCCACCATCTGAAAACGGACATGGTAAAAGATGAAGGTCTGTGTAATGGGTTGACACGTACTTCACCCAGTTTGCCCAGCTTCACGTATGTCTCCAGCTTCCCAAAGCCTATATCAGACTGGAGGCCAAAAGAAAAGAGACACATTAAGCATCAAGACAAAAAAATAATCATAATCCACATAGCAATCAATATATTGGGACTTCCAAGAAACAAATGAGCTAGTTATCAATATTAAACGATCTAAAAATGATCTTTCAGTTCAAATGAGAATATAGACCAATCGGATTTCCTCAAGCAGGCTGTACCACAGTTTCAGATTCTCCATCACCTTCTGTCTTTAAACTGCACATTGGAACAGTAAAAAGAGCTTCACTACACTTAGGGGGTTAGATGTTTTATTTCATTTAACCTTCATTTAACCAGGAAAGTCAGTTAATAAGTATTTCTTATATACAATGACAGCCTGGCAAGAGGAAAAACGCTGCCTAATGGGCAATTCGGGGAGGAAAAAAAGAAGATAAAGTAATAATCACAATAGTAATAGTAAGAGAAGGAAACAAGGGAAAAAAATAATAACAGGGACGCAGGATAAGAAGGCTAGCATTTTGCAGGAGACAATGCTTCTGTGACATACGTATACTGTATATGCAATAAGATGCTCTGTATAAATATATATCTATATAAACCAAGCTATTAATTGGTTTAAAAGTAATCAATAAAATGGGTTCTAAAATGAACAGAATCTAATAATGTAGCTTAGAGTTATATAAGAGTTATGTGAATACAAAGACTTACAGTGGTCAATATGAGATGAAATATGGAGTCTCTAACAGCTTTGTAATAGCTTATTATAGATATGAGGTTGTGATATATATATTAGGGGTTAGACTGATATATCAGCCGGCCAAAGCCTACAATAATACATGTATATAAGCACTGTCGTTAATCTAGGCCACTGACCAGCGAGGCACGTCGAGACATGCGGCTGAGAGGCTTGCAGGGCGGCGAGTTCTCACTCTCCTGCTGCAGCTTCCGGAGAAACTCCGGAGGCAGGCGGATGTCCATGGGCAGGGACATGCGCTTACTGACGTCCTGCAGGCAGCCAACACACACCGATCAATACATGGACACAACAGATACACTCCTGTCTAGGGATGCAGTGGAAACCCACCTAACTCAGTTTACCTGCCTCTATATTTGCAGTGTAGCCGCCTTTTTGTCATAAATTAATGCTTATAATTGATTTTTGTTCATACTGTTTGCCTTATGATGATAAGGAGGTCATAGTTTAATCTCCATGTATTTACCACCACATCACTGCCCCTGTCACATCACCTCAGAACATATTAGGATGACTTCATTGCTTGATAAGACATTGGATTTAAATTGGTTAAAAAAACTTGAGTGTCTCTGGTCTTCAACTGGATTTCCACATTGCATGGTGCTTCAGCGGATGTACAGTATGTACAGTGACATGCACATACTCTACATACTGTCCTTGAGCAGATTGGACATGTAGCTATACAAACATTCCTCAGAGGAAGAGCTGCTCTGGAGGCAGAAATAATCTCATTGGTTGAGTCAAACCCCCAATGGGCGGAGCCAAAGAGGTTGAAGTTCCACCTCATGCCTAAACATAAACAACACCTAACTACAGTGTATTGAGAGCATCTTTAACACTGCCAAAAATATTAAATCACATATTCATAGTAAAGCCAAAAGATCCATCATACCCCAAAGAAAAATATAAAAATGACAAATACAAATACATTAAGATCTTATATTGTTTAAGTATACAAGAAACCTTCATTTATTCATTTCTGCATCATTATAATTGCCTGGATCTACAGAAATGGAGTTAGACTAAATTATTGTTATTATTATTATTATTTTCATCCCATCAGGAAACAAAGTATTGAGTGTTGAACTTTATCAATTACCAGCTTTATGAATGCATTTGAGTCAAACTGGTGAATTTAGATCTCACCTTCTAACATTAGCTACTCCTATGATCACCCAGATGTATTTTCACTTTCCTTGAAGCCTTACCCATGAAATATTTATTAGATGGACATACAGTATATGCAAATACATAAGACAGGTGGAATTACAGGTAATGCATGATCTCATGTCGTACCTCTTTCCAGTATGAGAACAGACAAATATTTTTGTGCATATGACATAATTACAGGATGTATCTATATCAGTTTTTATCATCTTGCCTTTGATGCTTTTGGCACGTTCATGTGTGAACATAGTCGGCTGCTCCAAGACATTGTTCACAGGCTGCACCATTCATTCCTGCACATTTATTATGCATGTTGAATTAAGCGATTCTGATTGTAATTCTCTCTTAAGCTCCCAGCGCTCTCAGAGTCTTGCCATTATTTCTGTCTTCACAGCACCAAGTTTTTCCTTGAGTGACTCGATAACACTTCCTTCTGTCATAGATCCACTTGACTGTCTGGTGTATGAGCTGTGCGGAGTATGAGAAAGAGTCAGAGTGATTCACACGCTTTCCACAGGGACTTTTTTTTTTTTTTTTTTTTTTGAAAAGGTGGAACTGTGAACTCTCTCACATTGCCAATAAAAAAAAAGTCTGGTGCTGGAGGGAGGGAAGAAAATGGAGGGAAGCAACGGAAAAGCTTCCGAGGTGACTCATCTCATCTCATTGAGCTGGCGGAGGTGGAAATGGAGAGATGACTCTTGGGGAAGAGTTTCGAGAAGAGAGCAAACTACTTGTGCCATTGCTGATGTGCATGTCACGCTGTCTTTTAATGTATTTAATGCACACTTGCACTTAGACAATTTCCTAACAGCACTGCACTAAAATGGCAATGCACCTTTTACTTCATAAAAAAGTTAAATGACAAAGTCTGACTGTGCAGAATTATGTTTATTTCTGAGCCACAAATCTTTCTAGTTCTCCTGTTAAGCTCCCCTCTCTACCACTCCTCTTTACCTCCATGGAGAAGCGTCTGTGCTGGGCCTTGCTGTGGTAGTGGAGCTGGGAGGGCGACTGGGCTCCCGGCGTGGCTGGCTCAGGACTCACCGGACTGGCATCGTGAGACGGAGGGCCTAGGCTGTCTGGAGCCAGGCCTGGAGAACACACACACACACACACACAGAGGAATCGAAATCAGTCAGTATACCGTACATGCATAATGCATTCGACGGCTAGAGAGACTGTCCTTTAATTGGACAACCGGGATTCAAGTTCAAGTTGCATTATTATTATGAACTCTATCTCTCTCCATAGCTCTTATTCCATGTCTTTTTGCAGCACTTCACTCTTACATGATCATTCTATGTCCACACTCTGGATAAGAGAGTCAGCTACATGCTGAAAATGTCAAATTAAATGCAACGCACAAACGTGTGTCACGTCTACATACGCATGCACTCACCACTTTATTAGGTACACCTGCTCGTTAATGCAAATAGCCTGCTCCTCCAAAGTGAATCATGTGGCTGACTCAGTATATACAGCATGCAGACATGGTGAAGCGGTTTAGTTTGTTGTTCGACCAAACATTAGAATGGGCGAGATGCGTGATCTAAGTGACTTTGACTGTGGTCTGATTGTTGGTTCAGCATTTTCATGCTCTACCGTCTCTGGAGTTTACAGAGAACGGTGCGATAAACAAAAAACATCCAGTGAGCGAAAACAGCAGGGCAGAGGAGAATGGGCAGACTTGTGCAAGCTACCAGAAAGGCCACAAATGCTCCAATAACAGTGGTGTGCAGAAGGGCATCTCACAACACACAAGTTGACCTTATGATAAATGAAGCTAGTTCAGGTAGACAACTCAAGTCGCGCTGCAAGACATGTGATACACACGCTATTCATGCACTCTTATCAAGCGCCCCCCTTTCATTAAGGCGGTCTATTTAAGCTCCAGATGCACCTGCTCACTCTCTTTCGCATTGCCTTGCTGCTGCTACGCTGCTCAGACTGCCGATCACTGCTGGTCAGTTATTGCTGCTGCACATCATGCAGCGTTTCATCATCCCCCACCTCCACCCCAACATCCACCTGTAGGCTCTGACCTGTAGGCACTGTCATTTGTCTAGCTGAGGTGCCAAATGAAATTTCCTCCCTCCAGCACCAGACTTTTATGCTCGCAGGGAGCGACAGGATCCGAGCCTAGACGCCATACTAAACTCTGTATCTATATTGCATTCATTCTCATAATCTCTTACGTGAGCTGGCTGACTGAAATGCGCTATAGCAACAGGTACTAGATAGATGTGCCTGATAAAGTGGCTGGTGAGTGTATATACACACTTGAACAGCAGTCTGCACACGTAACCAGAAAATGGCTCTCAGCTTCTTGTTTTCTGAGCCTTGGCTCATCAAGGCTACTGAGGAGATTAGTTAAGGCAGCTGAAGTGGAAGTGTGGACAATTGAACTATGAGCACAACGGCATCAGGCCTGTGTGGTCGGAAGAATGGACTTTAATCCCCTTTGAACAAGACTGTATGCTGAGTGCTTTTGAGCGCTACCTGGCGTAAGGTTTCAGCTGCGATTTGATCTCCCGTTTGAATGGAGAGTGTTATCTGCCTCGCTGGTATGGCGATTTGTGGGGTTTGAAGTGGACATGCATCTCCATTTTATTGGCAGCCTCCAGGCGTGTGGGTTAGTGTGTGTGTGGGTGTGTGTGTGTGTGTGTGTTACAACCATTCCCTCCTGGGGTGAAGCACGAAGCGCTTTAACTCCTTGTTTCCATGGGGACTATGGCTAACAAGGGAAGCTATCGTCAAGTCTCAGTGTTAAGTTGGTGTCATATACCTCTTTTTCACATACCACCCCCCCCCCCACACACACACACACCACCACCACCACCACACACACACACACACAGTCATTAATATTCACCGCACAACCTATAGCCCTCCTTTTGTTATAGGAAATTCAATAGTGTTGTGCCTATTAAATACACACACACAAACACACACACACCCTAGATGTAATAAACTGCAGGTGTATCAATGACAACAGACATAGAGGAAGACAGATAGAGGCGGAGGTGGCGCAGACCCCTCTGATTTTAAAATGGCTGGATGCGTTTAACAGGGCGTTTTAACAGAGCTACAGAGAGGCGGATAACAGCCCACTTTGTGTGAGATTGATTGACAGAGTAAACGAGGGACATGGGTTGGGGTGGGGGGGTGGGGGGTGAAATGGCGACCTGTTTGGCTGGTCATTTGAATATCACAGCTACAGCACTCCTTTGATCTCCTGATGTTAATTAGGGCCAGCGACACATACACACACAAACACAGACACACACACACACACACACACACAGAGCTCTCATGTGCATCCAGTTACACATAAATACGTAACACGGATATACACACATACACACACACACACACACACACACACAGTGTCTGATTGCTGTGAGATATGGATAGATGCCCGCTAGACATTTTGTTTGGAAAAGGACAATCCAATAAAGAAAACCACATGATGTTTTTGCAGCATTTCTATCAAAGACTGTGGGTAGAGCGAGATGGGAAAAGAGAGGTGGGCGGAAAGACAGAACTAAAGAAAGAAACAACAAATAAGAAACCTATAAAGGCAAACACAGCTGGCGCCATTCCACGTCCATTAGAGAATTATCTGACCACAAATAATGGCAAAATGTAGAACAACTAAGCTAGAAAAATCTGAAAAGATGTGATGTGATGTGGGTGTAAAAGTGAATAGTTTGATAAGGTAGATTTGCTTCCAAATGTAGGTTACTGTGACACAGTAAACATGCTAAAGCAATAAAGTCTTGTCTTTAGCCCTAGTCTCTACCCCAAAACACTTAAAGGTGCATTAAATACAATTTTTACAGCCATAGCACAATACCAAAGACTCAACATTTATTTCACCAGGTGCTGAGATTTCTGTCTTTCAACGCCCCCCCCCTCACATTTTCAACTGCTCAATGGAGGACGGCGCTCCGAGCGAGCGGTCTCAACACATTTCATTCTCAAGCCAAAAGCCAATGACAAAGCATGCATTATTAATATTACAGTATTTTTCATTGTGATACATTACCTCATGGATCTCTGCTCTAATTAGCTAGCCTGCTCGTTCTATCGTGAAAATGTGACTTTTTCTGTCAATTACAGGCTACCATAAGACTCCTGTCGATGTCTAAGTCCTTGGTAGCTGATACAGGTCAATAAAGGTCCTAAATGTAATGCCTGTTAATACCTCTTTAACATAAAATATGCTTTTTGGCTTTGTTATCTATCTAACTAGCCAGTAAGCTAATCAAAATAAGGTGGATGTTAACATACTAGCTACTGGTTAGCCGCTACTAGATACGTTAGCTGTGTTTACAAGACAGCAGTTAGCTAGCTAACACAATATGTATCATTGTTGGCAAAATTGTCTGCTCACAGTCAAAAAAAAGCACAGAAATGAACAATGTCTAACTCAATTCTGTTGAGATGGACATGGTGTACTAGGTTTAGAAATGCGATGTTCTGAGCCGTTGTTGTCCTGTGTTCTGTCACCTCAAAGCACTCTATTCACACAGGACAGACATCTGCTATGGGGTTAATGTAGATACTGTGTGACTGTGGAGAGCAATCACTCTTCCCCATCACCTATTTGTCTTGCATCTCGCTTTCACCGATACTCTCCTCCACTGTGAAGATGAAAGACTAGATGGAGGCTAATGAAAAGGAGCGAGCAGAGGAGGAAATTGAGGGCTGGATGAAGGATTGAGAAGGGCAAGGAGAGGGCAGACAACATAGAGCAGTAGTTTCATTTCACTTTAGGCCACTAGGGGATAATTCTGTAGAAATTATTATGTAGAGTTAGAGAGTTATAGAATTCAGTGCTAAGTCAACAACAACAAAAATCTTCCCATATGGGTTCCTCGGACAAAGAAGCAGCATGTTATCAAATGGGAGTTGGTGGCCTAAGTGTCTTTTTGGGGGTCAGTGACATGAGAATGTTTGAGAACCCCTGTTGCAGAGCTTGACATTTATGCTTTAATGCAGCAAGACCAGAGTGGACTCAACCGGATCTGTAAAAAACAGCTGGATTTTCCCATCTCCTATTTATCCAAGCAAAATCAACTGAACACCATGCTCTTTTCCAGCAACACCACTCTGCTTCACTTTCATACAGTTACTCACATTCCAACTGAGGAGCTGAGGAGGAGTACAACCACAGTTTTCTATTGTTGGCCATAAAGGTTCAGTGCCTTGCTCAAGGACAACTCTGCGGCAGAATCTGAATCAGACTCAAGTCACAATTTTAATTGCTTGAGCCTTGACTTGATGCATGAACACTAAAGACTTGACTTGGACGTGGACTTTGATGACTTGAAAAGGTTCTAAAGTCAAAGACAAAGATCTTTTGTCTGAAGGCAAAATATCTTGTGTTTGTGTAAATGACTTAGATTGAAATTTATGAGATTTGTAACATTTTCTGAATTTGTACATGATTGAATTTATTGAAGTTGAAACTGATTATAGAAATCCAACTCATGATGCACTTACAAAGTTTTTATCCTTTTAAAACCATATTGCATCGAAAAATCCTATATTTAGTTTTCTTTGAGATATTACATTGATACTGATACTTCCGACCTGACTTGGCGTGCTACTTTTAGACTTGAGACTTGACATTAATGACATGCACTTGACTTGGACTTGACTTGGTAATCTACATTTAGACTTGGGACTTGACGTGAGACTTGTACATCAAGACTTGAGACTGACTTGGGACTCGAGCAAAGTTGACTTGGCAACACCTCTGCTCTGCTGTAAATATTGAGGGAAGGGAGAGCGGTATTCTCACCCACATTCCCCACCGCATTTTCCTAGTCGGTCCGGGGATTCAAACAGGTGACCAAAACAATTGCTTAGTTTTGAGTCATCCTCAGGTTCAAAAACCTTGGCGAAGAATAGTGCTATTATAAAACGACTGTTACCTTTTATTTGGGTTTGGGGCTCATACAAATCGAGGCTACGCTTCCCGGACTTGGTTCAGGTTGAGACAGAAAACTTTCAGGTTCAGGTGGGGCCAGGCAAAAAGCTTTCAGGCCCAGGTCAAGCAGGTTAGAGATGGGAGGGTGATGGGAACTGTGGCTAATGGTGCTTTTCCTTTAAAGGGACATAGCAGAGTTAGGAAAGCAGCCAGCTGGCATGATCAAGATAAGAGAATCACATCCACTAGTAATAAAGGACTTGTGACTGTGCGTGTGTGTGTGTGGATGATATTAGGACATATCTGATGGGGTTAATAATTGAGTGAAGGACTAAATACCCTCTGTCACATGGCCAGGTAAGAATTTTAATCACTGACTTTTGGGGAGAGTAGAATCATTTGCTATTTGTCGTTCATTCCTGTGCAAGTTTCCCTTATACAGTGCATCTTATGTCAGGATTATTTTTCATGGCTGAACGATGACATTCTCATCAGAGAGTGGACGCGTCATGGCGGCTTATGTGATTACTCAAGACATTGCATTAGCATGCTCGTTTGGGAGCTGAGCAAAACGGGTTTTAATTGACTAATATGTAGGAGGTAAACAGGGAGGGGGGTTGCTTAATATGGTATATTAGCGATTAGGCAAGCAGGAAGTTTTGGCTGCCTCTCAGGTCACGTGCACACACACACACACACACACACACGCACAGCTAATTTTGTAGCTGTGGAACTATATTTGTGTTTGGCATGTGCGAATCTAAACTGATTTAGGATGTCTCACTAGATTAGCCATATTGAAGTAGATCAGTGTGTGTGTGTGTGTGTGTGTGTGTGTGTCAGTGTGTGTGTGTGCATGCGCGTTGTTATGCTCATTGTATATGTGTGCGCGTGCATCCCGAGGGAATGCTAATGAATTCCTCCCGCTCAGTGATCTGAGACTGATTGACTTTCTTTGTCTTTAACAATTTGATCCAGCTGCTCAGATGTTTAAATAGACACAACAACACTGGGGAATCCAATCTGATACCGCTGAAGGGGCTCGCCAGAGGATGAATTCTATATTTAATAAGGTCTACATGTATATATATAAATATATATCTATAACTCTCTCTCAGTCTTTCTCTTATTTTTTCCTCTTGGTAATCATCTGCAGATCCAACATCCTGGTGCACTATGATTGGTGCTGGGGAGTGACATAACAAATCATAATAAGGTTACAGTAATAAAGTACAATTTACACCTTTTGAAATGATGATTGACAATGGCTGTAGATGATGATTAGGAAATGAACTGACAACTGATTTTGCAGGCCAAATAATCCCAAAGTAACTGAAAGCAATTAGATTACATTACTAGGTTAATGGGATCTCATGGATTATACAGTGTGAAGCTGGTAATGAGTAATTCAGTAATACATTTTGTAAGTAACATACCCATCGCTACTCTGCAAGCAGAAGATCACTATGGAGAGTTATGATACATGAATCTGCTGTGTGTGGAACATTTTGCAGCTAAGGGAATGTTTTGGGCATGTGAGTAAATCCTTGGAAAAATGTCAGATGATGTTTTCCATCAAAACAGCAGTTATGCGCTGTGGATGAAAACGCAGGAGCAGGACATAATCCCTGCTGTAGGGGGCGGGGGGGGGGGGGGGGGGGGGAGTGACATACAAGACTGAACAGAGAGATGAGCAGGGAAGAAGGTCTGTAAACGTCAGACGACTGCCGGGTTTGGGTCAAACGCTGCGTCGCTCTCTCTTTCTTCCTCGTGCCATTGTCTCTCTCCTTTTCTTTGTCCTCTGTCTCTCTCTCTCTCTCACTCTCTCTCTGTCTCGCTGCCTCCTTCCTGACCTTCAGAAACAGACAGTGAGGCAGACAGAGGGACTCTGGGGGGGGGGGGTTAAACCACATATCCAGCTGCTTCATTCACACATTCACACATTCTCGCACAATGTCACCGGGGCAATTGTTCGCCGTACCGTTCTTGAAAAATAAAAACGGTGAAATTGGTGTGATGTCATGGCAAACAGGTTGGATGACATCACTTAACACAACAGAAAGCTGCCTTATGATTAGTGGTTTTGGTTCACATCTTTCTTGATTTCTTTTTTCAACTTTGAAGAACGATGAGACAATGTGGATTACATGAAACTATGCTTCAGAATTAGATTTCTTTTTAAATTTTTTATCATACTTGCATTTTAATCCTGCTGCGCCAGCCTTGGCATTCAGCATGACCAACGTCTTCTTTGGGGAATCTAACTTTTCTAAAGGTTTTGTCCAAATGTCAGTCAATTTCACTGCTCACACACCCGAACACCCGATGGGCATTTTCCTTGCTGTAAATACTAGATGGGGGACCTGGCTTTCACTTTATTGCGTCAGAGACAAATTTCAACACACGCCGCCTGGAGCCAAGTTGCATCCCTCTCGCTCCATTTACCTCACTCCATTGACTTTGCATGCATTCACACCGCCTCTGATTTATTTTTGTGTTTGGAAACTTCATGGAAACTGCTTCATATCCCCACATTCACCCAGTCCCATATAGCCATAAAGCTCAAACGACAATGCACACTGATCAATAAGGTCCAGGGTAAAGGTATTAACCATCCTGGTGTCCCCACCCCACAATCCATCATTCCATCTCTTTCTGATATCTTGACAGTCTGGCTCCAAACAAAGCAGAGACGCTGTTCAAAATCAATTTTGACTGCATTGCAGCTCCTTTGCGTTATCTTGCCCTACTTCTCCCTCCATAACCCCGTCTCGTTTCCCTTTGAAGCCGGCTTACCCCCTGTGCCTCAGCACCGGCGGCGGTACCAGCTCCAGCCGGAAAAGCCCGGCTAATCCGTGAGGGTCCGCTACAGACACGGAAGGAAGGAAGGCTTTGGCATTTACAATTAAAGCCCAGAATCAGGTTGCGTTTTGGGATCTATTAATAGAAATGGGCTGATCATTCACCCAGAGACCAAAGGAAAAAGGGAAGTGGAATAGCTCGGGGTTCAAGACTTTTTGCATTAACCCGTGACCTTTTGGTTATGGGATGGTTTCCCTAACCACTAGGCCACCCTGCCAGCCACTAAAATCCATTATAAGAGGTTATAATAACAGATTAATCTTTCTCTGATGACCAACAGAACCAATAGACCTGAAAAACGGATCAGTAGAGAGACTTGGCATTGGCTGCACGGTTAACGGTTACAGTTCTTGCAAATGAACCTTTGACCAACAGACATGGATCCTCATTTATGAAAATTACCCTTGATTTCATTGTATGATAATTTAAAAAAACAATGTTGTATAATGTGATAAATACAAAACAAATGATTCCCATGGCATTCAGTAATGATGATTGTTCTGTTTAGCTTTTCATGTCACAGAAAAGTGGAGAAAATCAACCAGAACCACAGATTTTGACACCCGGATAACCTGTTTTATAAATCACAACTTTGGCTAGTGCAAACATGGTCATTGGTTGTAGGTTTTGAATGGGTTCTCCATTGCTGAACCAGTCTTTAACCAGTGTGCAGGGACGGAGGACGGCTCTTACCTTGAGTGTGTCGGATGTTGAGCTGGTTGATCTGCTCGGTGAACTCGTTCTCCTCAATGGTCTCGGTGCGAGGAACAGAAAGAGAGAAACGCCTCTTAAAGTTCTTCATCTTGTTCATGGTGCTGAGGAGCAGAGTCTGGGAGGAGAGAGAGAGAGAGAGAGAGCAAGAGAGAGAGAGAGAGAGTGACCATCACAACTAGATATACAGTCTCTACTGTAGAAGGCTTACAGTTGATAGGTGGAGATGCAAAAAACACAAGAATGTATCCGTGTCCATCGTCCCTCCATCCATCCATGCATTGATTGATCCATCCATCCATCCCTCTGTCTATCTGCCTGTCCATCCATCCCTCCATCCATCCATCCAATCCACTGAACTAAAACAAACACAACCAGTCACAGATAAAACCTTTTCTTGAAGGAAGAATATCTCCTTATCCATCTATATCGTCCCTTCAGCTATCCATGCAGCCACATAACTATGCATTCATGATATGATTCATCCATCCATCCATATAAGCATGCATACATGGATCCACCCACTCATCCATGCAATTACGAAAACCACGACCGGTCCCAGACGAAACCTTTTCTTGAAGAAAAAAAACGGAAGATTTCCTTTTAAAAAGCGTAATCTGTAACTGCTTTTTTTGCTCCATATGGCCATGTGACAAAAACAGACAGTAAAAGGGAAAGTTTTGCCCAATGCAGAACATGAGAGAAAAAAAAAAGGATCAGAGCTAACTGCAATCGTAAGAGTAAACATGCCCTGGCACTCTGCCTACACAACACATGCTACAGAGCGGTCTTGTGTAACTGCGATGTGTCTTTCTGTGCAGGTTCACCAGAGACAGTCTTCTCTGTCATCTGATAATGAGGCGGAGATCAGCAGGACAGCAGCTGATCAATACGCTCACTCATCTGCTCGCTCAATAGGTTACATAACCACAGCCGACCCTACTGGTTTTGACTTCAATCATTCTCCCGCTCTCTGTCTCTCACTTGTCTTTTTGCTCTCTCTTCCTTCTCTCTGGTGGCGGGTGGTACGGCCTCTCTGTTCTTGATTTCTTTACTATCATGGATTTGTGTGTGTGTGTGTGTGTGAGTGTGCGTGTGTGTGTGTGCTCATTATTTTGAAAACCTGAGAGCTTCGACTCTCTGCTGGTGGGCTCGGTTTCTACGAGGCTCCGGATTCCCTCTTGTTATTTTTATGACTTAATAGCCCATCAGGATATTACTTTGTCTCTGAGCAATCACCGCGCTTTGGCAGATTCTTCTGCCTGCTGCAGCACCTGCACTGCCTCCAATGGGTGAGTATATACACATATGCATGAATGCATGCACTCGAACACACACATGAATACATGCAAACAACTCACAATGGAAATTGCCTGTGTCCAGATCTTATGATTGATTCAGTAGCATCTTCAATGTCACATATGTCTTCTTCTAACCCGTTCAAAACAATCCATCTCAAGTATCTTAGCATACATAATAACATTCAGCTATTGACCCTTTGACCCACATCATAAGACAACTACAGAGCAGACCAATGTGATCAGACCGTCAGCAGCCCATCAAAGAGAAGAACTCATTGGACCCCCATGTATTTTTCTCCCTCACATTATTTTTCCATTTCTGTTACATCCTTTTACATGTCCCGGCCTCCCCTCTCTTTGCCCACAGCTCAGACAAGCCTGGTGAAGGAAGGAGCTTGGGCTGGAGTCATGGAGGGCAAATGAGTCAAACGCACGCCTTGACCGACCCCGGCTGACAATGGAACAGCACTCTACAGCTTACTAACCCACGTGTGGTTTTTCATGGCCTTGGGCAGTCTGAAAGCAGAAATCAGAAAGCACTTTAGTTTGCGATGACATCAGCACCGCCTGGAGATAAAGGGGACACTGATTTTGTGGACATATAGTTTGTGTTTAAGTTTTTACACCTAAACAAGTTGTATTTCATGATAGCGCTTTGAGTAATAAACAACGAAATGTACTATTTTAGAAAACGCTACGTGAGTTTAAAAGGTTGTTGTGCATTAGTGTGACTTCTTAGATTAGGTTATCTACACTAACTATGCACTCTCATTTGTGGATGTGAAAGATATCTATAAAGGTATAAGGCATACGCATAAAGGTCTGGAGATAGGAAAGAAGAAAGAAAGCAGTCTCAGATCCAAAGAAGTGTGGGTGGCAGCCATAAATTGAACTGCTAGTGCAGGAGAGGAAGCGGCTCAAAAGGCAATGGTGGAAGGTGTCAGATGAGAAATCTGTTTTTTTCAAATGAATCTGAATCACTTTATAGTACTGAGGAGGGCCTTAGGAAAAAAAAAAAGAAAGAAAGAAAGAACAAGTTAGACCAGTGTTTGACACAGATCCCTTTAGATTTGTCGAGTGGTAGTATGTAAAGCAAGTGCTAGAAAATCACCAAGAAACCTTATACAGATAGTGGAAATTATAAGAGGGTGCCCTCCTGGAAATATACCAAACACCAAATAGATGTTACCCCACCGAAATAGAAAGAGCTTCAAAATTCAAGCTGTGCAAGAGTGTTTCAGCCTGGGGGCTAATGAAGAATCCTATCAGGTAGACGTGCACCAGATGTCTTGCGATTTTTATGTAAGCTTAGTTGCATGGGAGCCGCAAATAATCCCCAGATCATGGCAGAGAGCAGGAGGAATTCTAATTCCAAAAAGAGAAAGAGCCTTTAGAAATGAATCAATTTCAGCTCAAATGCCTCCTGAATGTAGAAGGAAAGATGTTCTTTGGCATGATAGCACAGAGGTAGAGAGGAGCAACCTAATCAGCACAACCATGCAAAAGCAAGAATGCCAGCCTTCTGAGGGTGGTTAAAACATACAATCATGTATATCTCAACCTCGAAAAAGCAAGACTCAATCTTCAGTGGGTAGCATTCGATTTTATTAGAATACCAACATCATCAAAAATATGGTTGAGGTCTATGTAATTGGTATTATGGCAGGGTGCACATCTCCCCTCTTGCATTCACTACTGCAATAGAGGAAATTATTAGAGCATCAAAATGGGTTGTGGGTAGGAGGCAGGGAGTTTTCCTCCTCCCCACCTGGGCTCATATGGATGATTTGACAGTTATCACTCTATGACAAAAAAAGATGCTTACCAAGTTGAATGGTAACCTACACCAGGCTAGAATGAAGGTAAAACCATGAAAATGAAGAATCATCTTTACGAAACCGAATTAAATTCCAACAACACTGGAGAAGCCTGAGTTTAAGAAGATGGCATAACGCAATGGAAACAGATGAAGAGCAGATTAAGGGGTGAAGACAGGAGACGATAAGATCCTTAGAGTACATAGAGAAATCAATATTACCAGGCGAGCTAAAGCGGTGGTGTCTACCATTCTGACTAATGCCTGGGCTGAACGTGGCCATTGACAACTTGTATAGAGAAGATAGAGAAGGTAGACTCCCCAATGTCTTAGCAGTGTAGTGCTACGCAGCAAGGGAGTCACTGAGTTGCCTCTAGCACGTTAACACAGGAGGTCAAATGCGGAAAAGCAAGACTGGAGGCCAACATAGTCTAAAAACTGTCAAAAGTCTCATCCACTCGAGCAAGCTGGTGTCAGCAGCATAGAAAACAACAGTATAAAGACCTCTTTGTTAGGTGCTTTTTCCGGTCGAGTTTTGTTGTGTTTTGTTTTGGTGTATCTCTTGCAAGGGAAGTGTGTTGTTTATCATTGTGCTGTAGATGAAAAATGTCCTTCTACTATCTCCTATTTGATGCTGTATCTTCTATTCAGTGTTCAGTCAAATAAATGATAGAAGGTCATGGCATGTAGTCAATATAATTGCTGTGTGTCAATGGGAGAACACGTGTGGCTTGGGGATATGGGCGGTCTCACCCTGGAAAACATTAGAGAAATGCATCATTGGATCATCTTTCAGTTCCCTCAGTTGCCTCGCGTCCTTCTCCACTAACTCCAGGAATCCTGCTGTAACATCTCTCTTTCCTCCCTCTCTGTGGATGACGTTTGGAAAAGCTAGGTTTTGACATCTCAAGTCACAAACCTACAGACCAGTGTCACTTTTTCCCCCAACTCTCTCCACAACTCTTGAACTTGCTGCTTCTAAACGGACTTTCTCGACATTTCTCACAGCCAGACTCCAACCAGCCTGGCTTCCAGACAGCCCACTCTAGTAAAACTACAGTCCTTGCTGTCACCAAGGCACTCCACACCTCTACTGCTGCTGCTGCTCTCTCTTCAGTCCTGATCCTATTACTGTCTGCCACCTTTGAAAGCGTCAGCCAGCAACTCATACTTGCCAACCTTTAGAGTCCAGAAATAGGGAGACTCTCCAAACCAAAACAAGCAGTGTGGTGGTCCTCCCCCAGGAAATTTGAAGATTCAGAGACTTTATTCGCTGCATTCTGGTGATTTTCTATGTATACACTAACAATGAAAATATACAGATGCAGATCTTCTTTTTTCTAGCCTGCCCACGATGCTAGGCTGCTTCTGATGCATTGCCAGCGCCTACTCGTGCTTATCTGTTTCTTTGTGGTGACAGGCATCATTTCCGCCTCCATACGCCACACCGAAATCAACGAGACAAACTTTGCATAAGACAAAGCCCTTTCCCTTTAAAACTTCAGGGAGAAAAGAAAAAACCTGTTTCACTGTTCTAAACAGCCGGTGTCTGGAAGGACTATCCTGGGAAAAATCCCCTGGCACACGGGAAGTGATGCGATTCACGTTTCCCGCTGGTTTGTTTGGAATAAACAGAAGAAGAACTGGGTAGTTCTTAGAAACTCAAACTGCATCAGCAGAAAATCCAAGGAAAAAGACGTCAGTACTGGACACAATGTTTTGGGGTTTTTTTTAGACCAAAATCATTAAAAATCGTAAAATTCGCCCACACTGATATCAAATCTCTGACGCCTTTCTCATTGGGGAGAGACTTTGTCTTGTGTTCTTTTTCCATTATTGTTTCGTCCATCTGTTCTCTGTAAATCATGGTTGAAAATCAGTAACATTGCTTTGGCCGAAACAGCAGCGTGTGTGTGTGTGTGTGTGTGTGTGTGTGTGTGTGCAGGAGAGGACACAGGCAGCCAGAGGGTGCGGATGCAACATGTGCAGTGTTTGCGATGTCTCACTGCACACAGTCCACTCCGAATCTCATTTTACCCCGAGTTCAGCTTCTCCGTGATGATCTATTCCCTTTCCTCCAGTCTTCTCTTGTTTTCTCTTCTCTTCTCTTCTGCCCCTCTGTTTGCAGTTGCATCTAAAGTGTCTCCTCTCTAAATAGGACAGGGAAGAATGCGATGGCTCCGAGCGGCCTTTGATTGGGGAGCCTCTCTTTATTCACTCAGCTCTCTCATTTGCCCTCTAGAACAGCTTAATTGCATGTGTCGCCGGGGAGAAAATTCCTGATTGGGATTGCCTGTGTGTGTGTGTGTGTGTGTGTGTGTGTGTTCCTACTGGCGGTGCGCTCCATTTATCTTGCTTATAGACAACAGACTCCTCTGTTTGGAGAAGGGTACATTCTAGGGTCCGGACAGTCGCAGCCAATCAGGAGTGTTTGGCGTCACTTTCTCCGCCTCTCTGTCAAAGGCAGGAAGTTGGCCTTAGATTGTGTGGCACTGACTACACACACACACACACACACACACACACACAGTACACTCAATCTCACAAGTGCATCTGCTCCAAGCGAGGTGCCAACGCATCGAAGTTTTCCTGTAGCTGCGATCGTCCCTGGACGCAAACACGCTTCATGCTGCGACAGCACCCGCTCTCTTCTTTCTCTTTATTCCTCTTCCACTTTGATCTGTTCTTTTCTTTCTCTGTTACAACCCCTCCTCCTTTCCCTTGCATCTTTATTAGGGATTAGTATCTTTTCTAAACGGCATGAGCGGACGTATTTTCACGAACACCGCTGAGATAGAACACAAGCGTATGACGTGATTCCGTTTCCTGCAAAAACTGGACAACAACCCTCCGCAGTATCTAATCAAGTTTACCAATGCATATGCACATTTTTGTGAGTACAAACTTGTGTATTTCTGTTTTCCTGGCTCTTAAAGGATAAGGCTGGTGTTTTTTAATGCATTGCTTACCATCAACAAATCCTATGAAAATTCCCACGTGCCGTTTTAGCCATCAACCCGGAAGTCATTGACTCCAATTGTAAGCTAAAAACCTTGAAATACAGCTCACAAAGACATAGTTTACATTTTAAAAATGGCTAACTGTTACCACGAAAAGTCAGGCTGTTGTAGTTATTACCAAATCAAATTCAAATGGGAACAAATTCTTCATTACGCCGGGGACTATTTTCGGTGCTACGGAACTACTTTCCTGAGATCGCAAATGTGTTTACAGCCAGCTTATTAAGTTGTTTGAGGAAAAAGTCGGCTGGCCCGGTGCATCGCGATGATGAAATATGCTGCAGAGCAGCAGCATGGCTCTTTGACGTGTTTTGAATTGTTTTTTTAATACAATGGAGTTCTATGGCTGCTGGGACATGGCTGCATTGGGCTCCGGCTACATGGACGAGACTTGCAAAACAAAATCATTGCTGGGGTTAGGGTTAGGGTCATTGCTGATTTTGTTATTTTCATAGGATTTGTTGACGGTAAGCAATGCATTAAAAAAACACCGGCCTTATCCTTTAAGCCTTCGGTCACTGGGCTACAACCCAGATTTCCATCTTGTCAACAAATAGTCCCAGAAGAAAGGGGAAAAAGATGCCAGGAAAAAAGGCAAAACAAGCATTAGCCATGATCGAGCTTGTTTGCACGTCCTTCGGGTTTGACTTAAGTTTTATGCGCCGCATCGCTTTCACGAAACACACACACATATGGCTTGTTTGCCGAAAATCGATGGGCTCATCGTAGAGAGGCTGAAATCTACCCCGAGCTCGTAAAGTTGTGTCAGATATTGGATCTCGTGACATTACGCTCATTTAATCACATCCCACCACACTTTCATTGAGTCATATGGTGAGTGAGTCAATTGAATTAAGGGAAGCTGACTCAGAGCACAGTCTTATTTACAGCAGTGGCGGCGCTGGGGGAGGAAGGAGGACACACACACACACACACTGCCTAGTGCAAACACAATATTGCCCTGTTGGCTGTTGACCAACTCCTGGAGCAGTTGGGTGTTTAAGTGCCTTGCTCAAAGGCATCTCAGTGGTAGCTGCCTCTGGGGCGGGGGGAGAGGGGTGTGTGTGTGTTTGGCTCGGCAAAAAGCCATATGTTTTATTTAATCAGTCGTCCAGTGACCCATGACAGCTCCGGCAAAATGAGTGTCCCCAACGCCCCTCATGTGTACTCACTCATAATGGGGCCAACTGATGGAAAAGATGTAGGGCTTGTTAGCTGGGCTTCATGGTTTTATACAGGTCAGTGGGCACGGTCATCAGAAATATAACACGCATATTCAACAATCCATCTACATACGCACGATGATGCATGCTCATATTCGAATCCTTAGGCAAGTATTTCTCTCTCTCTCTCTCTCTCTCTGTCTCTCTCTCTCTCTTCTGTCCTATGAATGAGTGAGTGACCCTGAGAGGCCGGTGGAAAGTGGCTGTGGGCAGAGTGGCGGGACGAGCCATTAGCCCACTAACAGCGAGACCGCGGCTTCGCCCGTCCGCTGCGTCCGTCTCAGTGAAACCTGACATGGCTGCCCCTGTCCCTGACAGCGGGACAGGGCTGCCAGCACAAGCTGTGATCACTGGGAGGGTCAAGGAGGAGAGGGCGATGACAGGAGAGGCGGACAACAGCGATATGAAAAAGAAAAGAGAGAAAAGAAAAAAAGCAAGGCCGGCTGCAGAGCACAGACGTCCCGGTTAATGATTTGCAGCAGGAGTATAAAAGAGGAAATGAAAGGCAGAGGAAGGACAGAGGCGGAGAGATACTCGGGCTTTGTTTGTGTAATTATGAAAACGGTTTCTTATCTTCTGAGCCTCTTGAAGCGGTCAGCCAAATTCATAGCTTGTGTCTTACTCTCAACCTCTCATGAGCTGTGCATGGAAATAGCTCAAAAACTGGTTTTAAAAGGGGCATTAAGTAATCTACTGATCTTACTGACCTCTATTAGCAACCAGTAGGAACTGCAACAACATCGCTAGAGCTAATCCCTCACCCCACTCGTCTCCTTTACAGAAGCCTGTAACTGACAGAAACAAAGTCATATTTTTAGAGAGGAGTAAGCTAATTAGAGCAGAGAGCAGAAACTAGTGTAATGAAGAGGTAATGTATCACCATGCTAAACTCTAGGATAATAATACTGCTTTGACGTTTGCTTTTTTGGCTTGAGAATGAGGCTTTTTAGCCTTCGTAGCTGATGTCTCACTCAGCTGGAGATGTCTTTAAAGTCCAATGGGTGGGGAATTTTTCAGCTAAGAATTAACTATATGCACATCAGCAGTGGGTGCTGGGTTAAAGTGTCAAACATCAGTTGAAAAGTAGACCCCGCACCGCTAAGTATTATTTAACTCCTAATTGCATGACAATGTTTCAATCGTGTTTCTAATTTAATTTTTTACCTGAAACGTTGTCATGCAATAAACAGTTAAAGTTTTTGTACATGCTGTCAGGTTTTTGCACAAACACCATTGAGCACAAACAGTGCTTTGCTCACAACATTGCATTAGAAATAAATTCAACCCTGAAGTAATGAATGGACGCAAGAGGAAATCAGTCTGTCCTGCATTTTTCTCCTTTCTGTTCTGTATTCTTTCACTCTCCTCCATGCCCTATTTGTTTTGCTATGCTGTCAGATAGAAAGTTTGTGTGTGTCTATGTGTGCAAGAGAGAGAGAAACAGAGAAGCACACAGGAACACACACACACACACACACACACACACACACACACACATCTGTGCTTACTGTGTATGTGTATGTGAATACATATGTGTGTGTGTGTGTGTGTGTGTGTGTGTGTGTGTGTGTGTGTGTGATAGGTCATATGCTCTAAAACCGACTCTGGCCCTGTGGTTACATTGCTGTTCGCTCCAGTGGCTCACATACACCGAAAAATAGCTCATTCAAGCACTATCTGCAACTGTGCATGCACACACACACACACACACACACACACATTTTCCCTTACAGAGATGAATGGCTTTGGAGAAACCAGAATGGGTGATAACTGTTAAACAGCTGGTGTGTTTAGTCTTTAATGCAGCTAATCCAACTTCAGCCGCCATTATCCAGCCAGGTTCCAACAACACACACGTATACACAGATCCACACATCCATTTGAATCAATGAAGTGTTTGGTTGATTCATCCATTTACCCAGAAGAGACAGAAGGAGGGTCAAATCCACTATAAACAGGGCCTGAATTCATATTTTCTCATTATGCCAGCAGCACTGGTGCAGTCTAGCTGATACGCAGGCGTATGGCGTATGCCCACTAGAATCTGCCGTATGCTCATATTTGCAATTATGCTCGAATTCTGCGGCCCTTTGGAATTTGGCTGTTTTCCACATGCAGCAGCCCTATACATAAGAATCCACTAATAAACATTTGTTGTCTGTTAGTTGGTTTCAGTTTGCAGTAGCCCTACATGTGTGTGTGCATTTATAATAAAAAAATATAATTTCTAGATAGAGTCGGAGTTGAATATTGTGGAGGAGGAAGCTAATGGTGTGGTCAGATGGTGGCAGAAAAAATACTGAGGTGTGCATCAAGCTAGAGTAGTTTTCATTTATCTTGTTTGTTTTGAAATGAAAGCAGCTGTTTGACTGACATTTCTATAGAGGACTTAAATGGTCAGCCAACTGAAACAAACAACTAGACTTAAAAGAATACTTGTGTGCCAGATATGGTTTTGTCTATTAGTTTACCTCCCAGTGGCCTACATAGTGTGTGAGCTCTCCCATGCTGCTGACTTTATTCAAATGTTGCTTAAGTCGGCCAGTAATAAATTGGTATTATGACTTACCTAGATTCAGTAATGTTAAAAGGTTTTGCAGTATGCCCACCTCCTTAGACTACACTAACACTGTTCAGCAGGATAGTAGCAAGAGCTCCCATTCAGCTGTAGCTACATAGCTTTGGTCTAGAAACCAGAGACTGGACTGAACAATGTTCTCCACTCAGAACACTCTCAACCTTTGTGTTAACTCTATATTGGTTGCCAGATTTGTCACTCAAACAAGGCCAGGCAGCGTTAGAATTTACCTGATGCACGACAACATGGCAAGCGTTAAATGTTGATGCCCATGGTTCGGATGAAGCAGCGGACACAGCCGTAAGCCAGCTTGGCCCTGCTTTGAAAGCCGAGCAGTTCGCCTATGTTACTTTTAAAAACATTTTTTTACATATTGTAAAGAGACATTTATTTTCAAGTTGAGAATCAGCTGTAACATTCGCGCCTGTTGACTTTTTCTCTCTCGAAAATGACAAGATGAACCAGAAAGAAAACAACAACACTTGCCTCCTCTACAGTGACGCTATTGCTGTAGGTGACATCAAAGAAAGTCGGCAGACTCTTTGGGCCAAAGAGTCAAATTGTGTGGCTAGGACCGGGTAAGCTGCATGGACATAAAGATTTTGGTTACCTTCATCTATGTTTGGTCTCAGAATTTCGGGGTCTGAAAGAACTTTCTTCCAGGGTAAATCAACATGGAGCCTCAGCATTAGCTGGGTTTGTGGATCATACTTGTGTTCAGCCCATAATGCACCTTGCTCCTGTAGTTGGGTCAGAACACGGTTAGATTTAGACTTTAGACTTTCTCACTCTGAACAGAACTCTAGTGTTGGATTGGATACGTACCGAGAACCTTCCCTCTCTACAAGGTCTCAGTCCAATTGTTCCCAATTGCCTTAACCAATTCAACTAAGGGGTAAAACCGAGCCAGGGTATAAATTAACTATTCGAAATGAGCCAGGTGTGAAAACGCCTAAAACAGGGCAGGGTGGCCATGAACCAGAGGTACCCTAACTAATCAAAAGCAATCTTCATCTTCCAAAGAGGGAAAAGGATAAAGGGAACTGAATCTCACTATCAGCATAAGGAAATATCCGGCATGACATACTCTTGACATCTCCATGACTCCATGACACAGGCGATGGAGTTAGAAACATGATGTCACGTTCCCGTCTTCCTCCCTCTGTCTCCGGGCTGAAGCCATAATAAAGATGACCTTTTGTTTGCTCCCGGCCCCTCGTTCCTTGCCAGTGGAGGAGGCATGCTTCTCGAGACAACAATCGCCGCCTTATGCGCTCCGATACATGGCCGTACATCAGACACCCGCTCCTTCTCTGTCTTTCCTTCTCTCTGTTCTCCCTCTCTCCCTCTCTTGACTCCTCTTCCGACCGGTTTTATATACAGAATTTCCTTCTAGTGAAGTGGTGAGAATCAAGGTGACACTTCTCTTCTTAACACTTGACAGCAGCGATCTTGACAACAGTGTCGACAGCAACAATAAATCCCTCTGTCTCTTCTCTTCTCTGCCTTCCTCTCATCCTCCGACAGCCCCCCTCCATTCAAGTGTGTGAACAGTAGGCCTACTGTACACCATGGGCCATGAGCGAATAACAAATATCTCACACTGTTGGGTCAACAGCAGACTGGCCTATTGTATCCCAGGCCACATTGGTTTATGCAATAGGCCACTCATGTCACGGCGGTTGTCTCTTTTTCCATAATAACTTTCTCCCAAGATGCGTTTCCAGCCTCTTTCATGTAAATACATGTCTGTTTTGATACTCTCTATCTCCGGTACACTAGGCATATTCAGTTCATGCGAGCTTTTGCATTTGTTGCTCTAAAGCTGTGGTTCTCAAAGTGGGGTCCGGGGATCACCAATGGTTCTTGGGAAGTCCCAGGAGGTCCCCAGCAAAAAGAGGAATAGTTTAATTTCACTGTTACCTAATTTACTAGAAATTATCTTATTTAGAGAATGTATAATAATGTCTATTCTAATCATAGATATCAGCAACAACAAGAATCGTCCCATACAGGGTTGCTGGGACAAAATCTCGGGGCTCTGGGGCCCTACTGTGTGTCCGTTTGGGGGTTTGTGAAGTGAACATTTTTTGAGAACCAATGTTCTAAACGCCCAGTGTCTGGTAGGTCTTTCCTGGGAAAACTCCTACTTCTTACTAGAGAAACTCCAACTCCATCAACAGAAAATCCAAGGAAAAAGACAAAGTCACAGTACTGGACCCACTGTTTGATTGACAGGTGATCTCTGGGAAGAGCAGTGCAGAAACACCACAGCGATGAGCGCTGAGCACCAAAAATGAAGACGCGAATAAAAATTAAAAATATTATTTGGATCACGTGGATTACCACATTAAGTTAGTATTTGCACACACGTGTATTTGCAAGTCCATGTGTGTGGCTGCGTTGCCTTCCAAGTTCTTGCAGGACTTTGATATAAGCTTATCTGTATTTACCGTCAGCAGCAGCACAGTGGAGAACCTGACTGAGATTCTGACCACAGATTCTCGCTGTCTGAGTTTTGACATCAAGTTGACTGGTGACCTTTGAGAGGCAGAGTGATAGACAGTAAAGCACCTGGATAGGTCACAGGATAAAGCCTTCACTGACGGATTGATGTCAGATCAGTGATGTCTTCTAATAAAGGAGAAGGTAATGAGGAAAGCCTGCTTGGTTTCAGCTGATGGGGTGTTGCCTGTGTGCTTTGGCTATCCTGAACTGGGCTGATCCCTACACACACACACACACACACACACACACACTCACTCACATATTAAAAGGATAACCAGGCTAATCCACTTAATGAATACACACACCATTCACCCGGTTGCTAGGTCAGTCTCACTCACTCTGGCATTCTCTCTCTATTGGCCCTCAACACCTAAACCTACCCACTCATCCATGCCACACACACACACACACACACACACACACACACACACACACAAACCAGTGGTCAGATTGCTGGTTGGTGTGACATTAGAGCATCGGAGGAGTCAGGATGCAGACAGTGGGATATGAGAGGCACGACTCAAATTTAAAATGTCACCGCTGATGATTCAGCCGGCAAGAAAGACTAAATTGCTGCTCTGGGGGTGAGGAGAGTGAGAAAGGTACGGGGGAAAAAGTTTCAGAGGAAAAGAAAAGAAGAAGAAGAAAGATAGATAGATAGATAGATAGATAGAGAGAGAATATTTGACCTAACCTTCTGCTTTGACAATGTATAGAATGTCTATGCCATGCCAATAAAGCACCCAGTGGATTGAATTAAATTGGAGAGAATCAGAGAGGGAGAGCCTGGAGAAACGGAAAGAGAAAGGTATTTTCGGAGGAGAAAGCGGCAACAAAGACATTATCGGCCTCAGACAGGCTCCGTCTGATGCCTGCCCGTTTACTGTGACTGAAAACATGAAATTACCCGAGCGAGACAAAGGGCACACTGTGAAATTAGAGCGGGGAGCATCCTGCTGACAGGAGACAACAGACACTGAGACAACAACATTTCTCTGTGCAAACATCCGCCGGATGCTGGATGCTGGATGCTGGATGCTGGATGCTGGAGGCTGGATGCTGGATGCTGGAGGCTGGAGGCTGGCTCACCAACTCTTATTATGTCATCCATAAAGAAGGACAGGAGCTAGTGTAGTATTCAAATAGTCCTGTCTTGGATTTGAATGGCTGAGGAAGCAGCTGCTCAAAAGCATTGGACATATCATTGCTTTGAATTGTATGTAGAATAGCATGTAATGCGAATACAAGCACATTCTGTATATCTGTATATAGTGTCTTTTCTCATACCCTCATAGCCCTTATTGTTCTATATTGCATAGGCTATATGTTGATATTATGATCATTTTTAATCATCCTCCACCTTTTCATTGTCTTTCTGCTTACTGCTGTTGCTATTTTGCATTTCATTCATACATTCTTTAATATATGTATATATAAGTGTTGGAATTATCAATTGAGTTTGTTTATAATCCCTATTTTTTCTACTCCTATTTAAATCCTATTCTTCTTTAATGGATCCTATTACTACTTGCTCCTGCAATGACCCAATTTCCCCCATGGGGATTATTAAAGCTTCATGGAATCCAATTCAGTCCAAATGAATTGAATCAAATCCAAAGAATATAAGATCTCCAGGATACGTCTAGAGCCAAATACTGTACTATTGTGGAGTTTGAAGATTAGGAGCGCTACTTGGTACCAGAAATGTCCATGGCAGAGAACGGTCAGCAGGTGCTCTTTGCAGTGGGTGCTACAATAATGTATTAAAACCCAAAGACTAAAGTTAAAATAAAAGTTAAACCCTTTATCTCACAGTTGCAGTCTGAATGAAATAAAGCCTTTTAATTAAAGCCTCTTAAAATGTAATTGCCTGGTCTGGCCCCATTCCTTATCAGGTTTACTATTGTTTGCAGGTTGGGAGACTAATGGCTAACAATCAGCTCTGCTCTGTATGTGTGTGTGTGTGTGTGTGTGTGTGTGTGTGTGTGTGTGTGTGTGTGTGCATGTGAAATACACCACAGAATCAACTGGTGTACATAGATCAGTATAGTGACATTGTCCTTATGCTTGTCCACTTTTAATGACATCACCTTCTAAACTCACTGCTCCCATACGCACCCAACCAGTAGTACTGCTGGTGAACTGTATCCATGTGTGTGTTCAATGCATGCACGCTTACATATGCACACACACACACATCCATACACTCTGACTGGGTTTCTTATCACGTCTGGATCACTATGGGACTTCAAAGCACAGCTATTTAGTTAGTTAAACATCACTTAACAGTCTATTTCAGTCTCATGTCAGAACCACGCATGAGTGTGTCGGACCTTTACGTCTGTCAGAACACTTTGCGTCATAGTATGTATACGCCATTATTATTTTGATGTGCGTGTTGAGTGTTGGTAGTTTCCCCCCCCCGGGGCTTTAAGCCTGTCGCCGCGCTTCCGACAGGAGCAACTGGGTGACTCACGGCTTACCTCACAACACACACACACACACACACTATTTCCCAAGGTGGCCTCTGCCTGTGTCAGTGTGGGAGCCAGCCTCTAATAAGCCATCACGGCAGCAGCGCTATAGTCTGACGTCTCGGGGGGGGAAGGAGCCCGCAATTATCTGAAGCGCCTCAACACACCAGTGAGCAGCGCAGTTAGATGTGAACACGCTGGCATCCCTCCTGCCCAGAGAGGCCGACCCCGGATGACCTCAGCCACCACCCACCCACCGCCCACCACCCACCACGCCTCACCGCCAGACAGACCTGTCACAGCGTTTGTGTTTGTCCAGCGTTCCCTGAAACCAAGATAATTGTTTAGAAAGCGCTGGAGGTGTTAGATAGGGTGGATCGTTTGCACATGCCGCCCACCTGTGAGGAGCTTTTGAAGCGGACTGTGTGTGGAAATAGCACATGTGGCAACACCTTACACTGGCTTTACTCCGGTATTGACCTATGGAGAATTACTGACCTACTGTATGGAAAAGTGCATTGATACTGTACAACACAGCTGTGCACAATAAACACTGTAAATACCTCCTAGAATCTTCCTTATCTACTTCCCAGGGAGCAATAGCACATTCAAAGTGAATTTAGCAAGTAATATAATCACATGTATTATTATATCTATCAACTTAAAAAACACATTTTTTGTGTTGAAGGTTATAGGTTTGATTCCCGCAACTATTACAATGGAATGAGACCATTGCAAAGTAAAATGGACTTTAAACTTTAACTTTAAAAACTGAATATCGAAGATGTTTTTGCTCTTCTGTTTTTTGCTCAAAAACTGGAAGCACACTCTGAGGCGTCAAAGTAGCTTCTCACTCTTTACATTTATTTAAAGCCGGCACACAAACAGCCTCCCACCCACCGCACACTGGCTTTAAATGGCCTAAATGTGAAGAAAAAGAGTCAGAATCTACTTTGAAGCATTATCGTGTGCTTACAATATTTGGAGAACCCAATACTGATCGTTGGTTGCACTCCTGGAGGATCATGGACGCTGTTAGTGTTTTTTTCAGTAGCCTGGAATTTTGGTTGCTTCATGATAAACGGCGGAACATGCAAATAGGGCGAATCTATGGCATCTCAATTAGCAGGGAATGGGACGCTCTTCTCTGTGGGAGTTTATGATTTCGGGTGTATTTCTAGATCAAAATCTCACTGGGTGCAGCTTTAAAGACGTTTCATCATGGAAGTCTATGAGGAGACATTTCACTCAAGCCCGCTGAAGCCTGAACTGAAGTTGACCAAGAGGCATCTCACTGAACTCGCACCCACTCTAAGCAGAACCTGACGACCTGACCTGGCCTGACGCCTTATGTAATGAAACATCTGCTTAGGGCTTGTCTTCTACCTGACTGACTAGGAGCTGGCTGGATTCACCTTAGCGGTTGTTCACATTTAGAATCACTGTATTATGAATGCAAGGCTGATTTCTTTCACACACATGTATTTACATTTACATTTGAGGCTTTCAGTAAGTTCACCTACACACAAACGCACTGGAGCCGGAGCCGGTGGATTGGCTCGGTGCGGTCTGTGAAATGCAAACTGCTTTCCATTCGCTGTGTTCGTGACCAAATGTTTGTATGAATGTGTGTGTGTGTGTGTGTGTGTGTGTGTCTGGGTGGTGTTTAGTGCTGGTGCCAGGGCTTTTGTTGCTGAATATGGTAGGGTCTATCTTCACATTACCATGGCTGAGTGGGTTCGGGGCTGTTAGATGAATCAGGGGGCCCAATAATAAGCTGCTTATGTAAACAGTGTTATTGTGCCAGAGTTGCAGCATGGCAAAACAAGAGCTGATTGCTACTATAGAGTGAAAATTACAGTAACCACCATTCTCAGTGGCATCAAAAGCACTCTTTCGAACTTGCATTTGACGTCTTTTGGTGACTAACTGTATTATCATCACATCAGTCAGGGTATATGCAGGTTTCAGAAAAAAATTAACACCTTTTTGATGTTACCTAGAGTTGAATGTAAGACCAAAATAAAGAGATCTGTCAAAACCAGCCTACTTCTGATTAAACGAAAGTTCTGAAACTGTAAATGGGCAGATAAGAAAATGGGGAACAGGAAATGAATTGTTAAGGAACATGATGTCCAACATGTGTGTCATATTGTATTAACCCCGTCCTGTATTCACGTAAGAGTTAGCAGGCATGTGGGTCAAACTTAATGTGACCGACTGGAAGTGCAAGTAGTGCAAGCCAAACGCTGCTGCTGGTCCCGTTCACATCTTTTGGTGAAACGACACAATTCATAGTCTTCATCTTAATCCGTTTGTCCAATTTTGCCTCAACTACATATCACAGAATGTAAAGAATCTGTCTCTACCATTCACCAAATTTTATGGCTGCATCAAGATGAAATTTTATTAAAAATGAGCGAACTGTATTACTGTATTTCAGACATTTTAATACTTTTCAAGGCCTTCAATTTAGATCATTTCATTCAAGACTTTTTCAGATTTCTTAAGGACCCGTTGGTACACGTTTTCCAAAATTGGAAGGACTAGAAAGTAGTAGACTTGCAATAGCGTACTTCAAAGTAAGGGCGTTGAGGTAGATGAGCGTAAACATTTCATGCCTCATACAAGAATATTTCTACCGTAAGTTAAGTTTTCATTTTAAGTTTTTCTTTCCTAACCTTAACCAAGTTTTAGCTGCCTAAACTTAACAGTTCAACTTCTTATTATGTTACACTCAGTTACTTGCTGAAGGCTGAAGCAAGGCCAAAAACGTACAAAAACACATGACAAGGATCTGGAAAAGGTAACCATCTTTTATGCACATAGAGTGCACACACACACACACACACACACACACACACACACACACACAGAAACACACACACACACACAGCAGCGGGCAGATATGACGCGTAAATGAGCCCAGCCTTGCAAAACACGCTACAGTGAACACGTCAGTTGACTCACTAAAGGGTAGATAATACATATGCTGCTGAACAGGCATGGGTGCACACACACACACACACACACACACACACGCTTCATTACACACAGGTCCAGATAGGTAAACAGTGCTGTATGGAGAGTGGCAGCGGACAGACTCCTGTATATTGGAGTGGCCCTTCCTACCTTACTACTGTTCCGGTGTCAGTTTACACTGACAGTACTAATGCATGACACTCATCACATAGAGAGAGGAGAGGCTGGGGGGGGTTCAGATTATCTTTACCCCACTGTTGGACACAATACCAAACAACAGGCATGAAAAAACTACATATAAAACGTCAAACTTTCAAACAAAGAAGAGAATAAACGAACAAGTAATGCAAACAAACCATTAATATAAACAAAAATCACTTGTACGATTTGTGCATTTCCCCCTTAAAAAGCCATCATCACTTTGACACTACTTACTATGATGTATCCTCTAAACCTCATATCATAAACATTACCATCTGCCTAAAAAGGTGGTAACTCTATTCTGCAAATAAATCTGACTTTAGGTGGGTTTACCATCCACTGAATCCCTGGTTGTTTCACTCTTTTAAGTGCAGTATGCATGCGGGGAGATGAGCCTAACCTTTTCAGCAGTTGTGAAAAGGGCTAAACGTAAAACTTTTCAAACCAAAAGAGAATAAAACGAGCAGAGTCACAAGGACGCATACTGATCTAACGATGGGGAATCCCGATGGGGAACAAAGCACAAAGTTCATCCCTAAAGCAAAAAAGTTCACCCCTCCGCTCACAGACAGTTCTTCCCCTGACCCCTGACCCCTTGCTGTAAGTCTTCTTTTTGGAGGACAGATAATAAGGGGTATGGGGGTCAGCAGGGCTACTTACAGGAGTGCAGAGGTCATCCACACAGGAGGTGGGCAGGAGGGGGGAAGGGGGGAAGGGGGTGAGCGGGCAGACTCCTGGCCTCTCTGCCTCAGGTTTCCCCCTCTTCTTTTTCCCCCGGTCAGTCACACACAGAGAGGTAAATCCACAAGACGCGGCCACGTCTGTCGGTGTGACGGACAGGCGGCTCGGCGCGGGAGACGAGGAAAATGGACAAGCCTTCTCCAGACCCTCTTCTACCTCTCTGCTGGCCCCCCCCCTCTCTCTCTTGACAAGCTCAACCTTCAGCCCTCCCTCCGGTCCTCTGGTCCTTCCGCAGCGCAGTGCCGCCGCTCCACTGGCCAGATAACGGCGAGACTCAATAAAGAGACGGAGACAAGAGGAGGAAGGGGGGGGGGAGAGAAAAAAAAGCACAGAGAGGAGAAAGTGCTGCACAGAAGGGTTTTATAATCAGCCTGCGTCTCCTCCCCCCCTGCTTCTTTGCCTTTGGCCCGCCCTCGTTGGCATGGCGACGGCCTATCGCGGCTCGGCATAGCGCAAGCCCCCACCCCTCCCTCCTCCTCCTCTTCCTCCTCCTCAGCCGGCCTCTGGTGTTGACATGATTGCCACACACCAGCCAGAGCTGTGAGAGTGTGTGTGTGTGTGTTAGTGTATGTGTGTGTGCATAAGTGTGCATGTATATGTGTGCGTGTATGCATAGATGTTACAGTAGGCTATATGTGTGTATGTGTGAGAATATGTATGCATGTGCATATGTGTGTATGCTGTATGTGTGTGTGTGTTCATGTGTATACGTGTGTATGCATGCATGTATATGTGTATGTGTCTGTATGCATGTGTACATGTGTGTATATGTCCGTGCATGCGTGTGTAAATGTGCATGTATGACAATGTGAGTGTGTTCATGCATGCATGTGCATATGCATATGTGTATATATGTGTATGTGTATGTGTGAGAATGTGTGCGTGCGTATATGTGTGTGAATCTGTGTGTGTGTGTGTGTGTGCGTGTGTATGCATGCCTGTGTATGTGTGTATGTGAGAATGAGTACAGTATGCATGTGTATATGTGAGTGTGTAAATTCTTGGGTGAATGCATGTGTGTATGCATGTAAATATCGGTGTGTCTATCGGTGTGTTTGTCTTTTCCTCAATTAGCAAAATATTTTTATCCATCAGCTGTATATTTACACCTGCTTTGACAGCAGTGTGTCTGTTAGTAACTCTGTTGGTGTGTGTTAGTCTTGCTAATGGGATGACTCACATCAGAGACACATAGCTGCTGATATAATGTTTAGTAATGTTTAGAGAT
>NW_027281324.1:0-39619 GCF_046629955.1 Centroberyx affinis
CTTATTAAACATTAACTAACCCTTAACTTAGTGACCCTTATTGTAAAGTGTTACCTTACCTTTTCTACTTGATAGAATGTCATCAAATCAACTAACCATTGCAAGGCCTTCGGGTGATTTGGTACATTAGCAATCCAATAGGATTCTCCTGCAGGCTAGTAGGGAGGCAAAGGGAAAGCTATACATCTCAGTTTATTATTGGCTGATCACTATCGGTGGCCATGTTGTCACACCAACCCAGGCGCCGCATTTCTAAAAAATGTGCTTACTGCTGATTTAAGCTGTTGAATGACAGTTGTGTGTTTATTGTAGCAGACCATATCTAGGATATCTTATCCTGTTTTTAATGTGAAGCACCTAAGGCTAGATGAAGGATCTTGCATTGCTGACACCTCACTTTACGAGTTTCTGTCCGGTTGTGTCGCGAGGTTCCGTGTACACCAATGGGTAGACGTTGCTATAATTGTGGCCCAAGGACAATGTAAATGTTACCTTTGCTAGTGTTTGGAAGTCCCCTGTCGGGTTGTTATGAGCGGTTATAATAGCAGTAAGAGGGCCAGATAATGATTTCATATGAAATAACCCCGGGGTTATAGGGTCACCGCTTACCAGGTTTGATGTATGTGAAGCTATTTTAATGATGATTTTCTCTCTGTTGTGTGTTTACAGGATGAGGGCCGTGCTGCTGTTGCTCTTGGTGACTCTGATGGCTGTTAATGTTGCAGCAGCTGGTGGGAAAAACAGGAAAGGTAAGTCTCTCTCTCTCTCTCTCTCTCTCTCTCTCTCGCACTCACTCACTCAGAACATGTAATCAGTCAATAAATCTTTCCCTCGCCCCTCAGAAAAAGCCAAACCCTCCAAGTCCGGGTCAGAGTGCACCGACTGGCGCTATGGCAACTGTGTCCCTAGCAACGGCGACTGTGGAGTGGGGTTTAGAGAGGGGTCATGTGACCAACAAACCAGGAAGATGAAGTGTAAAGTGCCCTGCAACTGGAAGAAAGACTTTGGAGGTGACACACACACACACACACACGTAAACACACACTCGCACAGGGTGACAGTGCTCTAATGGAATTTGATATTACAGTTTGGATGGATGGAGGGATGGATGGATGAAGGGATGGATGTGTAGGTGGAATGAGGGATGTTAAAGTGTGTGTAATGAAATGGAAAGTGCTCTGCAACTGGATGTAGTAGATTCAATTTGCGAGTTTTGCTTATGGTTATTCATTTGAAAGACAATTTCCCATATTGGCTGAATTCCCATTTACAGTTTTTCTTTTTTTATTATCCACAGAATGAGAATATAAGTGGTATTATAATTCAGCATCTCTCTCTCTCCCTCTCTCTGTGTCTCTCTCTCTCCTCTAGCTGACTGTAAGTATCGTTTTGGCAGCTGGGGAGAGTGTGATCCAAGCTCTGGCTCGCGGGCCAGAACAGGGACACTAAAGAAGGCCCTGTATAACGCTGAGTGTCAACAGACCATTTCTGTCTCCAAGCCCTGTTCTGGAAAAACCAAGACTAAGACCAAAGGTTAGAATGGCAGTTCACTTTTTGATTTTGGCCAGGTTCATTTGGATTAGAGTTAGACCTATATATCAGTGGTGCTCAACGTGGGGTCCGGGGACCACCAGGAGTCCTTGATGAGGGTTCCAGGGGGTCCCCATGGCTAACTTACATTTTCCAAGCGGATCAGCCAGTTGCGATGTAACCTTTGTGAGCTGGAGTGTTAAATCTTCAAATCACCCTGTTACACGTAAAAAGGTACTATCTCATGTGGAAAAACTATTATGCCGTTCTAATTTTCATTCCAAGTCCAGAGGGGCAGCAATCCTTATCAATAAGAACATCCCATTCGTTATGTCAAAGGTTGAAACAGACTCTTCAGGCCGTTACATAATCGTAGTAGGCAGACTATACAATACACCAGTCATCCTGGCTAATGTTTATGCGCCGCATTGGGACGACAACTCATTTTTCACATTTTTTTTTGCCCAGCTCCCAAATATGGATACACACTATCTTATTCTCGGAGGGGATATGAATTGTGCACTATCACCTACCCTAGACCGTAGCTCACCCAAAATGGTGACCACATCCAAAGCAGCTCTTGCAATTCAGTTCTTTCTCAACACAAATGGGATATCTGATGCGTGGCGCTTTTAGAATCCTACATCTAAAAGCTATTCCTTCTTCTCACCTGTCCATGGGACATACTCACGCATAGATTTTTTTTTTTTTTTGGGGTAGGAAGCTTCTCTCATTAATGAGTAAGAATATCAGGCAGTAGTCATTTCAAATTAGATTGGAGATAACACATTTGGTTACCGTGTTGCTCTGGTCCTAGGAGAACTGTTGCCCAGTGTCAGAAACGGTTCAGTCTTATTAGCGAAAGAGACAAACAGAAGCTGGCGGCCAACTGCAGGAACAGTTTGGCTGTGGGAGTTGGGGGGGGGGCATCCACCAGCCAGTTCCTGACATCCACAGAGGATGCAGCCGCCTCCACAATCCCCACTCCATGTGTCATGGTGCATAGTGACAGTTCTGTGCTGGATGACAATCATTCAACCACTGCCACATGTGTATATAGTTAGAACAGATGAGGGATTTATATCAAAGTGAAACATAACAGCTACAAAAAGCGTGGGTTAGCTTTTGAATAGGATCTGAATAGGAATAGGATTTGAATAGGATAGATCAACAATCTTTTTCAGATATCTCTTATTTCTCGGAAGTTACATGTTTAACCATTATTTATGCACAGCTAATTCTCCAATGGGCCTCCATGATGACACCAGACCTGGTTTATGGGTCATTTGTAATGCAACTACAAGTCTCTATTGACCTTTTATTAAAAATTGGGTATCATCCAGTCAGTGTCATCCACCTCTGATATGATGGATAACAATGCAGTTTGCTTGTTACATAGTGTGTATTCTTATTCTTTGTATAATTCATATAATTATTATACTTGGTTTCAATGGAAAGTTTAAGTGTCCAATGGTCTAAGTGCGATTTCAGATTTTTTTCGGTTTTCCACTCTGCCAGAAATAAAATTCTGTGGGGTCAAAAAGACGTGTTTGTACATTTCTATTCTGCGTTTGTACAAATGACCATTTACAATTTAGGCATTCAGCTGATGCCTTGCCTTGCCTACCAGCCTTGCCTAGGATTTCCCAGAGAAATTAATTAGAAAGTAACAGTCAGATCCATTAAGTAAATCTCTACCAATGGCTCTGGGCTTAGCATAAATGTATTCAAGTTACCCTGGAACAAACTCAAGAAAGTCGGTGGATGTCAAAAGTAACATTGTATTTCTTGTTCAAATTAAGTGAATGAATGCTGTGAGTAATCTTTGCACCTATGTACGTTATTGTCTTTTTCTAGGAAAAAAGGGAAGAGGGAAGGAGAACTAGACGGGGCACGAGGCAAAGTGGCTCTCCAGGGGGACGCAAGATAGTCTTCAGAGTCAAAGAAGAAAAGAAGAAAGAGGAGTAACAATAATTGTCTGGAACCACTGTTTTGTGGAGACTTTACAGTACATAGCCTGATTTTCCATAGGCACACAAGATTTTTTCCATAGGCACACGCCAGGCTTTGTACAAACACAGAATAAAAAGTCAGGAGGAGATCAAATCTGCATCACAACATAATAAATATCAGTTTTTCTGTTCCTGTGTAAATGCAGCCTTAGGGTTAGCCTCACGAGCCACGCCAGACCTCAGTAGTAATTCACGACCAATCAGTGTGCAGTATGTACTGTATATCAGGTATCAGTATGGAAATCATTCCCTGTTATAAGTGTAAAAAAATAAATAAAGTTATGTTTACTTACTGAGGTTGCAAGCCAACAGCATGGAGCTCTTGCCTATCTTCTGGTGTAGACATTTGCCATGTCAGTTGACAGTTCTTGACGTCTTTGTCGTCTCCTTCTTGCCCGCCTTATTCCTGTCCTCCTATCAGACAGGAAGTCAGTACACGTGGGACACCGGGAGCAGTGGGGTATACTGCCGTAATTGAGTGCGTTCATAATCCAGCAGCAGAATACCTAGGACAAGAATTCATGTCTAATTTACATGTTACGCACCCCAATGGAACACCGACAGCAACATATCTAGACAATAGCTACATGGCTGTCTCGTGAGCTCTATGGGGGAAAAAACCCATCCTAAAAAGTCAAGAGAAAAAGAAATGTACATGGACTTTGAATCTTTCTTTGGTACATTTGGTCATTGAATTGGGCAGCGCTTACTGGATTCAGATTTAGTGGTGGGAAGGCAGATTCTTAGAACTATCTATCGGTCATGAATTGAGTAGGGAGCGTATCTATGTTCCCAGGGTCCTATGTTCCCAGGGTCCTATGTTCCCCAGTTCTACATATGTGCTCTCCCAGGGTCCTATGTTCCCAGGGTCCTATGTTTAACCCTAACCCTAACCCTAACTAACCATATTAAGCGAATACAGAGCTGGGGAACAACATTTTCAGGTTCCCATTATGTGCTATATAGAGCTGGGGAACATAGGACCCTGGTAACATAGGACCTTGGGAACATAGGACTCTGGTAACTCAGGACCTTGGGAACATAGGATCCTGGGATGGCACATATGTAGAACTGGGGATCATAGGACCCTGGGAACATAGGAATGACACCGTCCATAACCACACTAACCGGTTTGAAATTTTGAATCAGTTCTGTTGGCAAATTGATTTGACTCGTTCATTTTACCGATGAAATCATTGGTCAATCTGTTTTCCTGTTGGCTGGTTTTCATCAGTGATTCAGATTGGGCAGGTCGGGCCGCTGGGAGTGTTCTCTGTACAACCAAACACAAACTCAGCCAGAACATCATTATCCGGAACCCTGCACCCTGTAACAAGTGCACCCAGTGTCTCCCATTATGAGCAACTTTAAAGATCTGGTCTGGCTTGTAAGGCTTGCCTTAGAGTCCTGCACACCAACATGCAGCATAGGACCATCTCTGTTTGTCTGTGTTGGGCTGGATAAACGCAGAAACTGTAAATCAGAGTACATCAGAAAGACAGATTAGTAGATAGCTATCTTTTCAAAGCTGGTGTAACATGGAGAAATGGATGTGGGTCATAAGGGGTTATGAGTTTGAGTTTGTGTGCCTAAAACGACTTCAAGAAAAAATCCACCCTAAAACACTGTTAAAAAACAACTATTGGAGTTGTACCTTGCATTTCTGGGCCCATTTTGTTTGGTGGTGCATTTTTCATGCGAAACATAGACAACATGACGTCACATAGAGATATTTCCAGCTCAGCTACAATGGAGTTTGATAGCAGAACATTTCTTAGCTATCTAAAACATCAATGGTAAACGTCAGGTTTTGGTGTCAGTCCCTCAGAATCAAAGAGTGAGGGCTTCTTTCTAGAGCTGCCATTTTGCACCAAGAGATGTTCAACAATCATACAGGGAGAAATCCATCGAAGAGGAGAGAGACCAATTTCTCTACCAATTATAGCCTCAATAGACCAGAATGCAATGCAGCTACAAGACATGTTGTGTTTTGAGTAAAGGTCTCGGTCGCCATCATAGACACATCCCAGTGTTCACAGTTCATGCAACTAGTTGGCTGAAAACAACAAGTTCACGCCCCTTCTCTTTGGGTTATCAAAAGGCATTCTGGGAAATGTAAGAAATCACTAACTGAAGTAAAAAATAAATGACAACACTTCATCACAAAATAACTCCTGGAATGCATTGATCACAGATTGATGATATCTAACAGTGGAAGAGGATCTCGGGGTGGATTTTTCCTTCAAGACAGTAAGCGAAGCCAAGAACTGTTCACATTACCACTTACATTTACAAATAGACTAGATGTGCTGTAACTCCCTTTATTATCCATGTGTTTAAAGACCCAGTTGGCAGACAGTTGGTCTTATTTTGTTTTATATATGATTTGTTTTCATAATTAGTCAGGAAAGAGAGACTTGAGGCAATTCCCTAACCAGTAGCCATTAAAATACATTTTTGTGATGTTTTATTAATGCAAATTTGATATATCTTTAATGAAACCTGACAGTGTTGCGTTTGCTGTACTTGATGTAGTTTCTACCCTACATAACTCTTGTACTATTTACTATTTTTAGTGTTGATATGAGTCTTATGTCATTTTTGCCTTGATAGGAGCCGGTATCTCATGACCGCAAAAATCACCTGATTTAATGAAAATACATCATTACCCTCTGAAGTGTCACTTTCTTTTTGAAAAGATGTCTTAACACAGGCCTCCTTTTTCACCTCTCATGTGTTTTTTTTTAGATTTTAAAGGTACATCCACAGATACAATGGAAGCATATAGCTGTGATGGAACAGCACAAAAGGGCAGAATCGGCCATATTAAGAAATAAATGAATAAATGCATTAAGCTAATAAATAGAAAAATAAATAGGTAACACTTTACAATAAGGGTCGCTAAGTTAAGGGTTAATTAATGCTTAATAAGCATTAACTAACCCTTAACTAACAGTTAATGTGTAATTTACTAATGGTGTTCATGTTAACTAAGGTATTAATTTATACTTTATTTAATAGTTTATAAAGATGACTATTAAATAATGTATAAATTAATACCTTAGTTAACATGAACACCATTAGTAAATGATACCAGACACATTAGTTAACTGTTAATTAAGGGTTAGTTAATGCTTATTAAACATTAACTAACCCTTAACTTAGTGACCCTTATTGTAAAGTGTTACCAATAAATATATAAAACAATATGCTGAGAAATCTGTCAATAAATGATAAAAGTGAACATAATTCAATAAATAAAGTAAAACAATGCATAATCAAGAAAGAATAAATAATACATTTCCTTATCAATTCATTTGCTTATTCATTTGTTGCCAGCCAAGTAAAGCAAATCAAGCAATGCACCATGACAATGACCAACCAATAGTATGTTAAACACCACCCGCATGCATTTGATTGACATAGCCTCATTATCATAGTGGGGAGCAATGCAGAAATAAATAAATGGGGAAATAAATGACTAGATTATTTTTCTTGTTAATGCTTCAGCATGCTGCTTGGATTCATATTCAACACCCTAGAGCAGTGGTTCCCAACGTGGGGTCCGGGGACCAGCAGGGGTCCTTGAGGGGGTTCCAGGGGGTCCCCAGCAAATTGATGAATTGTTAAACTTCAGCATTATTTCATTTATAAGAAGTTAACACAATTAGAGAATGTAGAAGAATGACTGATCATAGTTTCACTGTTATCTCTCTACCTACAATACAGATAGTCATGGAATTCTGGACAAACTTGTATCTAACAATAAAAATATTCTCAGATTTGGGTTTGAGAGACAAAATCTCATCAAATGGGGGTCCATGGCTCTAATTTAGCATTTATTAAATTTTTGTCTTTATTAACAGATTTATTTATTTCTTGATTTATTTCTAATTATGGCCCCCTAATTGAGACACAGAAGATTCACTCTATTTGTTTTTTAAATTCTGGTGTTGGTGTGGTCACGACTTAGAACATAAGAGTGAAATCCAGAAGTGTCTCCTAAACAGCAGTGACCACCATCCAGAGAAAGCTGGACTCACCAACGATGGCTGTTCACCACCTCCACCCCACCACACACTAAGAAGAAGACATTTAGTGTACTGATGCCACCTTACAGGATTTCTGGGTATTGTCAGAAGTCATCAAAATTCAACCAGTTACAGTACATCTTGCTGCCAATTAGGGCCAAAGTTGCCTAATGCAGTTTTAACCTCAATGATGAAAAAGGTGCAAGTCAGCAGTTTGAGGTACAAACTCCTATAAAGGCACAAAGACAGTGGGGCCACATAGAAGATCTGGGGCCAGATTCACCAATGTGTTCTTAAGATAGATCTTAAGAAATGACATAAGAGGGAATTTTAGGAAGTTCTTAAGAAGGCTCTTAAGTGCAATTCCTCAATATTTTCTTAGTAACAGTCTCATTTCTTACGAATTTCTTTAATTTTCCTACTTAAGAACTTCTCAAAATAGGGCCTGAATTAATTCTGGTTAATAAACTTTAGGGTTACTGCCATTGAGGCTAGGAGACGAGGCTAGGAGGCTAGGAGACAAGGCTAGGAGGCAACCCAAAGTGCTTCCATCTACAAAGCAATTGGGGAAAAACCTATTTAGGGCAACTAGAGCAAAGATTTAAATTGGTTGCTGTTGGTAACTGTAAAATTTGCTATCTTATTTCCAACAGACATGAGACAGAGGCCTACCTGGCCCTACACCAAATAAAGCTTTACAATAAATGTTCATCTTAATGTTAGGTGTAGGGGAACCTATGAAGACTTTGAACTATAACCTACTTGTCTAAAATGTGTTTAAATATATGATATTAGAGGCTTACCTTTTCACTGTAGGAATTTGAAGACAGGTGAAGGGCTGTCTTAAAGTTAAGAAAAAAACAAATTTGACAACTTTAATTTCAAAAATACAATTTATTCCTAAGTTTTTTCTTAGGAAGAAACATAAGAAGAAAGTTAAGAAAATATATAAGAACTGTTTTTGAGAATAGCATTTTTTTTCTTAAGACTAAGGTAAAAAAAAAAAAGGCACTTGAGAAGATTTTCTTTCTTAAGAGGGTTTTGTGAATCTGGTCCCTGGTTTTCTGTGGTTTTAGCTGAAGGTGGGTGGGTCAATAAGTGAGGAATGAAGTGCCATGTTATCGCTACGATTTGATTTTTAGGGTTAACTCATATTAGGAAAATGTTTTATATTGTTAAAAAAAGGAAACCTAGCATTACTAGGTTTCTGCAGGACACTGAATTGCACACATTCATTCGAAACAGAATGCTATTCCTTTTAGCTAGTGTACTGTGCTACTTTTGCTGATAAAATAGCTTAGAATGATATTATTGCATGACAAGTTTATTACAAAAGCACAAATGAGCTGTTTTTTGGTTGAAGCGGACACACACACACACACACACACACACACCTAGTCTGTGTCATTTTGTCTTTGATGTGTGTTGGAGGAAAGAGCCTTTATCAATAAATAAAAAGCTCCCTGCAGCAGTGATTCATATCTGGCATCTTCATTTCATCCGCTGATTCACATTTGGTTGAAGTTCAACAAATGTATTTTATCCTGATGTTTTTGATATGTGTAGAACTTTGTATTGTGTTCTTTTCTTTTAAATTTTGTATGATGAGTAAACAGCCAAGTCACTTAGTTCATTCCAGTGATAAAAGATAAAGGTTTCTTTTTTATTGATGTTTTTTTTTATCCTCTTTCTACATGTTTTGTTGAAAGTTATTTTCTCCTTACATTTTTAGAGTTGACATTCATTTTTGGTGATATTTTTGACATTAACTCTTTTTGTTGTGTTTTTTTCTTAAACAGAGAATTGTATTATTTGCTTATTTTTCCCTGCTCTCCATAGTTTGTATAACATCATCATATTAAGTTTATACTACTAAATAGAGATAAATGTTAGAAGAAAAAAGTATGTAATAATATGTCCTAGTCCATTGTGTTCAAAGTCAGTTTAGCCATAGAATACTCCAGCATGTCACAGTGCTGTAATAAATGATAATAAAACAACATTATTCATATAGAACTTTTCTAAAACAGAGTTTTAAAAGTGGTTCACAGTAAATAAAAGAATGCAAGGTAAAGTAATAAAATGAAAAAACACAATCAAATCAATTATCATAAACTTTGATACAACATGACACAATAAGATAAAGCAACATAAGGGGAATAAAAGGGGAATAAATAAATTAGAGCAGTGATTCTCAACGTTTTTCATATCAAGGACCCATAATTTAGTCCACATTAGAGCCACGGACCCCCATTTGATGAGATTTTGTCTCTCAGACCCAAATCTGAGAATATTTTTATTGTTATATATGATTTTGTCCAGAATTCCGTGTCTATCTGTATTGTAGGTAGAGAGATAACAGAGAAACTATGATCAAAACAGTCATTCTTCTACATTCTCTAATTGTGTTAACTTCTTATAAATGAAATAATGCTGAAGTTTAACAATTCAGCAATTTGCTGGGGACCCCCTGGAACCCCCTCAAGGACCCCTCATTGAGAACCACTGATTTAGAGGGCCTGCAGCAATCACTAAAAATTAACAGAAAAATCCGTCTATAAAAATCGCTTTTAAAGTGATGCTGAACTTAATACTTTGGGTTGTGTAGCTTCCTGGCCATGATATAACCCCAAAATTGCCGATTCTCTGTTATCTGTTTGGTACTCCGTGAGACGAGATTGGAGAATTGTGTTTTTTTCTCTCTCCATTCACTGCCATTGTATGGAGAAACAGCTCTCAAAATCACACTTCCAGCACATAAACAAACATGAACAAAGCAGATTCTACCAATATATAAACTAGGAATAACTGCCTCACGGTTGTATGCCTCCACCAATAAACTTTGTTTTATCATTGCAAGGACAGTCTTTATTTATTGAACATATATAATTAATGTGATTATTAGGTCAACTTAAAGGATTTTGGTGTCATCACTTCATCATTTTATCCTATTAAACATTTGTGTGGAATTTTGTCATAATTAGCATATGAATTATTGAGTTATGGCCAAAAACGTTTTTTGTGAGGTCACAGTGACCTTGACCTTTGACCTTGACCACCAAATTCTAATCAGTTCATCCTTGAGTCCAAGTGGATGTTTGTGCCAGATGTAATGAAATTCCCTCCAGGCGTTCCGAGATATTGCGTTCATGAGAATGGGACGGACGGATGGACGGACGGACGGACAACCCAAAAACATAATGCATAAAAACTAATGAATCACTGAATTGTGGTTAAGTGAATCGCTGTCTTTATGTTTATTAAACCTCTCAGTTTGAACAAGTGTCACCGAAATCCAGTCAGAGGAAACTTATGCTGATGGAATGAAGAAAATAGTTTATCAATAATTGTAAAAAGTCTAAAAAAGTAAGACTTGTCTTTGTTCGTAACTTTCAGCGACCTTTGTATTTAAAGAGTAACTGAACCCCAAACCCAAATCTGTGGTGAAGCCTGCTATTGGCTGGTCTTTGTGCCGGGTAATGTCACCTTCTATAGAGTACAACAGGTGGTGACATCACCAGGCGTAAAGACCAGGCAATAGCAGAAGGCCAGTGCAGTACCCTACTTTTCACCACTAGATGTCAGGCTTCACCACAGATTTGGGGAGGTTTTAGAGGTCAGCATTGAGCCAGACAATACACATGGTACCTTTAAAAGGGATGGAAAACATAAAAAAAAATTACAAAATACTCAAATCTTGCTGGAATTAACACTCCATGGGTGGTTAAATATTTTTGTTTGAAGGTGAATTTACATTGCTGAGTTTGGCATCTGTAGTTGCAGGGAGGCACTATGTTGAGGAAATGTGTGGGAGCAGGTGGGGGTAGGTCTGCCCTCACCAACATGTCCCTCAGGTTGGAGTCTTTTATAGACCACCAACCTCTGGGTGGGTTGTCAGTTAATTTTTATGTTATTATTTTTAGAGCAGCTTCAGCTTTATTGGATAGTTTCACAGTGAAGACAGACAGGAAAGATATAAGAGAGAGAGATACAGGGGGATTACATGTGACAAAGGTCATGGGTTACATGGTTTGTGCCATAGCCACCTGAGCCACAAAGACACACTGAGGTGCTTTTATAATGCTGCGTCATTTCCATGATGTGCCAGTGTCTTTTAATGATGATTTCCAGCTCTTTGCCCAGAGGTGTGTATTGAATTGAAAAGTGACTCAGCTGTGGTTTGAAATGGTTGAGGCATTGTGTCTGAGATCTACTGCTGAAACATTCTGCAGCTTTGGTAATCCATTCTTCTTTGTATCCTCTCTGTCAAAGTCTGTTTTTTTCTGTTTACGTCAGACAATGTATGTTACAATATACAATACAACATATATATGTTTACATATATATTTTGTTAATATTTCACTATTTTTTTGTATTTTGCTATATTTTGTTAATATATTGCTTATATTGTAAACTTCTTTGCTTATCATGTCTCCTTATGTACCTTATGCACCAACCACACCAAGTCACCTCCCTTGTATGTGCAAACATACTTGGCATAATAAAGAATTCTGATTCTGATTAACATCCTTATCTGAACTGCAAATCCGGTGAATGTGTTTGAATTGAGAAATAGGAAGGCAAGAGGGTTATGGGATGAAATGATTATCCATTGATAATGTCTGCTTTTGTGGTATAGGCTTGTGCTCAGCCCATCTTTATACTTTATATTGTCTATAAAAGTGCATTTTGTGTTGATCGTAGTTCATGGTGAGTTTCAGATGACTACTCTTGGTGTTCATGAAGTTGTGGAATTCAAGTAGTTTGGATTCTGTACTTTTACAGGGAAAAAATAATCCAGGGATCTTCTCCAGGGACCGCGAGGTACGAAGGGATTCTTAAGAGGGTTTAATATTATCTCCTCCCACAGTATAGAAAGGTGAAGCTAGGTGCCACCTTGGAGCCATACTTGTGCCTGACACCAGCACATAGAAATCCAAACCAGAAAGGAGGTAATGAGATGAGAGCACTATTTCAATGAGCTCCCCAATGCACTTAGGGCCTCAATTTCCAAAGTAGCAAAACCATTTGTTCTGTTCCTTGAACTGTCTGAAGGATGATGATAAAATGTATGTAGTCCCTTGTATAGGATGCTAGATACATGACAAGAGGTTGGAAGATAGGTTTCGGTGATATTTACTATATTGTCTCCATATTTTACTGGTATATCTGATTTTATCACAGTATTGTGAAAAAATGCCTTGTCATTGTAGATACCAAATTCTTGCTACATTGTTCACCATGAGAACAAAAATATATTTAAAAAAAAAAAATGAAATAATGATCAAATCATTTTAGTGCATCTAGTCAGCCAAAACAAGCTGTGGCAATTACAAGTGGACCCATAGAAAACCAGCAGCACTCTGGCTCCTGAGGACCAGGACTGAGAACCATTGCTCTAATGCAGCGGTTCTCAACGTGGGGTCTGGGGACCACCAGGGGTCCTTGAGGGGGTTCCAGGCGGTCCCCAGCAAGTTGATGAAGTGTTAAACTTCAGCAATATACACAATTAGAGAATGAGTAGAAGAATGATTATTTTGATGAGTTTCACTCTTATCTCTTTACCTACAGTACAGTCTTGGAATTCTGGACAAAATCGTATCTAACAATAAAAATATTCTCAATTTGGGTCAGAGAAACAAAATCTTATCAAATCTGGGTCTATGGCTCTAATGTGTTCTAAATTGGGGGTCCTTGATATGAAAAAGGTTGAGAACCATTGCTCTAATGCATCCCCCTTCTGCCTTGGTAAGATTGTTGTCCACCTTGAACTTTTTCTTTTTGCCCAGGAGAGACACATCTCTTTCCAACCATAAATGATCAGTAGATGAGTTTTATATTGTTGCACACCTCTCAGTGGTGTGCGGGAAGTCTGCAGAGGGGTGGGCACTGGTGTCAGGGGAATTGCTACACTGACAAGCTTGATTGTAGATTCCTAAATTTATGGAAATCAACAATTGCATTGAAATCTTGACAATAAATAACGGGGACAAAGGACTGTCTGAGGCTGAGAGCTGAAAAACAGGTTTCAGAGATGAGTTTACTGAATAAATTGATCATGTTTAGCATTTTCTGTTGGTTCATATTTTAACCCCTCATGAGATGGACTGCAGATCCTCAGGCAGGAACTGGACAACCTGAAGTCCATGCTAAACTTCTTTTTTTACTCCTCTTGTTTTTTAAACATGTATGACTACAGAAGCAGACTTGTGGCCAAAAGATCTCCAGTTTGAATCCCTGGCTGGGAAAATGTGGGTGGGGAAAATAACACTTTCCTCTCCATGAGCTACTGTCAAGGTGCCCTTGAGCAAGGCACTGAACCCCACTGAACTGCTCTAGTGGAGCTCATCAGTTGTCAGCTGTGGTTGTACTGGGCAGCTCCCAATGTGAATATGTGGAACTGTGTGAATGTAAAGCAGGATATTGCTGGAAAAGAGCATGCATGCTCTTGTTGACTTTCTTGGAGAAGTAATGCTCTACTGTCATTAAAGCACATGGACTTTTTTTTTTCCATATGCATTTATGCATGTATGTGCATACAAAGTTAAAGCTACGATCTGCAACTTTTCACTTTGAGGCTGGAAGTGTATTGGTTGTCCCGCCCTCCTCCCCCTCAGTTGGTCAAGTTCCGGCCCCAACACTTGTCACTCATCTTGATGAGCTTGATCAGCATCCAACCTGAGGCTGAGGTAACCAGCATCCGTAAAGCAGACGGTGAACGCAGCCAATCTGCAATTAAAAATCAACACTGATGTTCACCATGGCTTCGATGTTCTTTCTTTTCTTACAACTTGCCTGTATTGTTATTGCTGACTTCCCATCTGTGTGGATGTAAGCGTCACCTTGATAGCCACAACCAGCTCACTGCTGACCACGCCTCACAACACGCCCGCCACAAATGGTATACACCAAAGAGGGTAGGATCCAGGTTTAAACCTGAAGTCATATGAGCCATATGGGCTCTCTGCTGCCCTCTACAGGCTGGTTTCAGTATAACTCTAAGCTCCGCCTACACCAGTATAACCAGTGTTGGGAATAACGCATTACAAAGTAACGCAGTAACTAGTAATGTAACAAATTACTTTTTCAAATTAATAACGCAATTACAATTACTGAAATTTAAATGGGCTCGGTATTCGTTACTGGATTATCCGGTTTATGATCATCCGACTTTACGGTGGCGCAAGTGAATCAAAAGACTACCAACCTCCCTGGAGACTTTATTTCTCAAAAGCGACTAGCGACAAGTCTGGCGACTTTTTCTGACCATGGGAAGCAATGTTATTATGTTGAATCCCAAAGCATTTGGCAATAAATTGGTACGGCTGATGCTGGTTTTCTCTACTTGCTTGTCTAATCCAGAGAGTCTGATGATCACAGCGTAGCTCCCTCCCTCTGCTGAGGGCAGGGACTGTAGGATAGGGTCCACTTGTAATTGTTACCGGCGTACGCCGAAACTGGCACGGGTGGGCGGAGTCAGCACTTCTATTAAAACGGGCTACGCCGCAGCGTGCATAACAAGTGCAGCATTATATATTGACATGCAAATTATCGTATGACCATCTGGCGACTTCTAGCGACTTTCTGAGCAGCCAATAGCTGCTTTCCTTGGAAAAGAGTTGGCAACACTGCTACCGGTGCGGTAACTTAGCCCACACAGTGTACTAATGCTTGATCTGAAGGCCTGTCGAGGCTACAATAAATACGCCTATCAAAACATATCTATTGAGTTTTATTGTTCCACTACTTACTTTTCATCATAGTGATAATGGGTACAATGATAGCTAAAATTTGAGAGTTGTCTTGTCCCACATTGTGCCACAGCAACACTAAAATAATATAGCTATGTGAGAATTGAAGCAGACATTTAAATGTAACGCAAAAGTTACTTTCCCTAGTAACTAATTACTTTTATTATGCAGTAATTGGTAAAGTAATTCAATTACTTTTTGAGAGAAGTAACTAGTAACTGTAACTAATTACTAATTTTCAGTAACTTGCCCAACACTGAGTATAACTGAACAGAGCCCAATACATTTTTCCTACTATAATTTACACAATGGCTACTTCCCTTCATGTCAGTGTCTCTTCTTATGTTTTTTCCTCAGATGATTGTGCTATGTAGAGGATACTGGATGATATTTAAGTGGGCGTATCTCAGTTATGGTCTCAGGCAATTACTGGTCATTCTCAGTGAACTGTGCCTGTCTGAGAAATGCTCTTTTTTTCCGTAGATGTCTTAATTCACAGATAAGTCAAGGGCATGTGATTAGCTAAATCATTCATATGAGAGGTTTTGAAGGGAAATCATGTCTTGAGAATGTCTAGTGAATTGTACTAATGTATACTTAGAGGGTTCTTTCAGTAAGTATCTGGTTTCACATGTGACATAGTTTCAAGTCAATCACATTGTGACATTCGTCTTTTTTTAATCTAGGTATGCACAAAAGAATGTCCCAACATCATTAAATCATTCAATCATCATTCAATTTCAGGCAAATGGGGAATTTAGGCATGAACAACCAAGGTCATAATGTAGAATATATCCTATTTATTTATTATTTTAATTTTGAAATAGTCATATTTTTGTACTGTGCAAAATGCAGCCTTCATTGTCTTTATACCATATAATTGTACCTTATCAGTACTTTGTAAGGATATCCTCTGAAGTGAGATTGATTCCCAGTTCCTCACCCTAACTGTAACACGCCAAGCCTAAAATAAACCTTTTTTCCCCCTATAAACACTTCACACACACACACACACACACACACACACACACACACACAGATCCAGAATGTCTGATTTATACACACATAGATTCGCATACAGATTTGTTGGTCCAAGATCTTTATTGAAGTTCAGTTAATTGTGTACACGCTCTGTGTGTGTGTGTGTGTGTGTGTGTGTGTGTCATGCCTACTGCACACAAATATCCTCAGAATTACCAGTTTATATCTGATGTTCCCGGCAAAGTGATTATTCATTCCCATAATGAGACTCAGAGAGCCGGAATCTCGACACCACTGGAATGATCAGCCGATAACGATGATGATGAAGCCTTCACCATGGCAACACATCTGCTCTCTGGGTCTCATGCACCAACTGATGCTCATTTCCATGACAACATGATCTTCCAGCCATATGACTGCCCCTGACTGCTTAATAATTTCGTTACCCATTCCAATTCTGCAAATAGGTTTTTCACATAATGGTGCTCTCAAACTTTTCTTCGCAGGGTCGGCCAAGTTTTGGTTTTACATTTCTGAGCATCGGTTGGGAAAGTGTTGAAACTGAAAACTTGAATGCTTTTTGAATACTTGAATCCTGATTTCCTAATATTACCTCATGGCGTTGGAATAGCATGATTTTCTTTGAGGTTTCTGACCAGTTGATCAGTTTTTCACATTATGTTCCCTAACAAACTGCTCCTCCCAATCTAGGTCAGCTCTCATGTTCTGAACTCTGTGTTCTGTTTCACTGAAACCTTCACAGGAATAAATGATGTGTGTAGTTTTCTATCTGCATTACCATGGTTACGGTGTGACGTTGGCATGACAACGCCAGTAGGAGGGGTTATTTCTGGTTGCCAACATTGTTGCTTGGTTACCAAGATAAAAGACGAAAAAAATAATGAAACAAACAAAAAAACACCATTGGCATTCCAAAAAGAGAAAAAAACACAACCAACTTTCCTCATTTAAAATTCTTTTTGTATGTCTCTCCCTGACCTCAGTGTTTAAAATTTGAAATACTCTCTTGAATTATACATGTACATATAGAGTATATTCATTGTACATATTGAATCTGTAAATTCATGAGCACACTTAATAAAAAAGATGTGCCATTTCCAATGCATCGTAAGTGCAATTTGAGACAACGGCAATGCAGTTTTGTATCAACAGGTTGCTTCTGATACATCTTTAATACATTTCATTTAAAAGTAACACTCGATGCTTGTTATCCCAGACTTTGCTCGTGGATGCTTTGAAAATGACACATCCATTCAAACAGTGTTTTAAATCACAAAGTACAAGAGAAAAGTACAAACAGCCAGAAATAGGAAATGCATTATAGAGACAAAACTGTACAGAGCTAGGGGGCTTCCCAAAAGCCTCCACTGGCAACCAAAATAAAGGAAACGCCTGACTTATAAGGGTTCTCCACGTTTTTAATGTGTTTTTTTATTTTGGTAGCTTCTCGTACGCCTTTGGGAACCCAGGCATGGTTAAGTAGTAGACTAAATTCCAAGCAAACAACATTAAACCCCTTTATGTACAGATGATTGCCAAAATTTAAGGAAACATGACTAAGACACTATATGCGGGTGTTCCATTATTTTGGCATTTATGATACAGTTTTTCCAGTAACCCCAAATATAAAACAGTTGTCATATTATTAAAGGGATGTCTTGACATTTTTTATGTCACTGCGGTATCTCTCTTCATCAGTCGCTTGTCACAGTGTGGTGAAAAGGTTTTTGTTCGTCGTGGAAATTCAGTTAGCATTGTTAGCTGAACCTTTTTTTTTATTTTTTTTTTTACCCCATACTGTGAAAGAACCCGGTGACGAAAAGCAAGTAAAGACAGAACGTCAAGAAATCACTTTAAAGTACATGCTCTATACATTGGCAAAAGGAAGGTAAATATATCTCAAATATTTTGAAAAAACAAGGAATATGTCTCCTCTCTTGAGAATGATTCAGTATGTGTTAAGATAGATCAAGCTCAAATATTCAGAACTACTTGGAGTGTTGTGTATTTACAGCAGTGGGTTTAAAATTGACAGTTGTGTATACAGTGGTGTATTTTAAACTAGTAATATTTTTACTATGATTGTATTGTACATTATATTGACTTTCACTGGAAGATCAACATAATAAAAATCACCTGGACACTGATATACAGGTAACTACCAAATTAAATGAAACACCAAGCTCAGGTGTTTGATTCATTTTGGTAGTTGTACAGGGTTCTTCCCAAACTGTGAAACAGAAAATCAGATTTTTAAACATTTGTGGTTTTCTTATCCTTTCTTAACAGGGAAAAATACATTCTGTGTGGTTTCTTCCTGTTAGGACAGCCAGCAGATAAAACCCGCAACACAAGGAGTTCAAAATCGGATTTTCCATTCCTGTGTGAATGCAGCCATCGTCAGTCAGTTAAAAGTTCCAGTCAGACAATCTACAGCAACGATAGGATCATTTGACAATCAATGGCACCATCTGGTCACGATAACCTGAAGAGACTTTTAATATGTACAGTGGTATAGACAGAGCCATACATAGAGCATTTGGCCTTGCACTTTACAGTGGCAACCATGTTTTCTCCTCAACTATGGCCAAAAGATTCACGATTCTCTATCAGCTGATATTAAGACTGTTGATAATTCTGCGCATTTACCTTCAGTTCTCAAGAAGTGGTGCTAAAATGTTGTCCATAGTATGAGCTGGACAAACTCTGCCTGTACATGGAAATAAATACAGATTGTCACTTTTGTTTTCTTGGTGCCAGTTGTTTCCATGGGGGTCATCCCTATGTTCCCTCAGCCCTATGTTCCCTCATGAAATAAATACAGATTGTCACTTTTGTTTTCTTGGTGCCAGTTGTTTCCATGGGGGTCATCCCTATGTTCCCTCAGCCCTATGTTCCCTCATGAATTTTCCCCATCCAAATTAGGCCCTGTGTTCCCTCAGCCCCATGTTCTCTCAGCATCAGAGGGTTATTGTTGGGGTTAGGGGCGAAAACATTACCTCATTGGCGGAGGTACTGATATGAGGGAAGATAGGGCTGAGGGAACATAGACACGCTCCCGTTTCCATGGTGTTCTGACAAGACTAAGACGGTGCTGTCAGTCTGAATGATTGTATAGACATATAAGAGAAGCCCTGACCTGATGTGGTGAGAGGAAATGTGTCCTAGGTGGGGCGTTGGTGGTGGAGCCTATGATAATGTTCAGAGGGATCGGTATGGAAGGGGCAAAGACAGATACAGAGAGATGGAAGAGATGGAGACATTCATTCATTAAAGCTACTCTAGGTAGCTTTGTTGGCGGCTCCAAATGCCATTGAGAGGTAACTGTTTGGAAAATTTGAACTTCAATACACAGAAATTGTGTAAGGTGACGTCAGTGAACTGCCACAGCCCCGGCCGGTCTGTGATGCTTTATACCAAAGGATACCAAAGCGACAAGAGAGGATCTAACGTAAAAGATCTAACACTGGTGAGTCAAACTGTCTCTGGACGGAGCGCTCATTCACTGCTGTTTATGACAGTGGTTCTCAACGTGGGTTCCGGGGACCACCAGGGGTCCTTGATATGGAAAAGGTTGAGAATCACTGGTTTAGGAGACAATTTTGGATGTCACTCTTAAAGGAAAAATCCACCCTAAGACACTGTTAAAAATAACTATTGGCCATCCACCTTGCATTTCTGCGTCCATTTTGTTGTTTGGTGTTGTATTTTTTTTTTTATTCTCGCGGATAACTGGTCAAACGTAGACTAAAACATCAACAGTCATCGTCAGGTTTTGGTTTCAGAATCAAAGAGTGAGGGCTTCTTTCTAGAGTTGCATTTTGCACCAACGTTCAACAATCATACAGGGAGAAATCCATCATAGAAGAAGCAGAGAGACCAATTACCTCACTGACAGTAGCCTCAATAGACCAGAATGCAATACAGCCACAAGACTTGTTGTGTTTTGAGTAAGAGGCAGATCATAGACACACCTTTGATTGAAAGCAGCAAGTTCATTCCCCTTTTCTGGGAGTTGTTCAAAGGCATTCTGGGAAATCTATGTGTAAATAATGTAATGTGAAGCAGAAATACCGTATTTCCTCTAATATTGGCCCGGGCCTTTATTTACCTCAACTGCAGAGGGTACCAGGCCTTTATTGGAAGCAGGCTTATATTGGAGACAAGCCTTTATTTCTAATTCCCTCTGTTTGATAAGTATATTTGCTCACATTTTAGTACGAAGCCTCCTTGTTTTCTGATCTGCTTCTGTTGGGGTTCGTTAGGTAGCCGTTTTTTTGTTACTGCAACGCATTACCGATAATTACTCGATGACGGTAATCGACGATGCTCCAGAGACTTCCGCCGGCCGAGCCATCTTGTGGCATACTGCCATCTTGTGGCACTTGTACGTTACTACAATCTACAGTTACATTATGTAACAGGCATCAGCAGTTTACCGGTATCCACCGTTGTTTTTTCCTTTGTTTTTTTCCCCAGCCTGTATTTGCCATTATTGGAGACCCAGCTTTTAATTGACTACCGGCCACTATTAGAGGAAATACGGTAGACAAGGCAGGTTGAGGTTACGTGGGCACATCAAAAAAGTAAATTACAACACTTAAAAGAACTCTTTGAATGCACTGAACATCACAGATTGATGAGCTCTAACAATGTAAGAGTATCTGAGGGTGGAATTTTTCTTAGTTTCCTTCCTAAATTGTGTCCATACCCAAAACCAGAATTTCATGTGGAGCAAATTGGGCGTATCTACGGAATCTCAATCAGTAGGGGTAGGACACATTTTGTCTGTTGCTGCCCCAATTTGTGATTAGGCTGATAAGACAGATGGATTTTTACATAAAAATCTTGCCTGCCGGAGCTTTAATGAATTCAATCAGTCTATGAACCAGTCAACTACTCAGTCTACTTTTTCCCCAACTATGCTAGTATTCCATTTAATCAGCAAGTCTGTCAACTTATCAACTAATGAGTCCGCAAATTAATCAACCATTAAGTCAGCCAGCTAACCAGCCAATGAACCAGTCTGTCAATCAATTCTTCTGGTCTGTCGGTAAAATAGAATTTGTCCTTATAGTGTCATATAGATGTTCCTGGCTAATGATAAAAAAGTACAGTCAATTAAGTCTGGCTTCATCTCTCGCTGCCTCTCCATTCCTCACTCTTTCATCTGCTTCTGTCTTTTCCCCCAATTCATTCATCCACATTGTGTCTCTGTCATTCTCTCTCTCTCTCCCATTAGTCTTTGTTCTGCTCTCCTATCACACTGAACAGCCGGTCTCAAGACATTAGCTGTTGCTCTAATCTTATTAGTGGACACACTGGGATAAGAATAAAATAATGAAGGATTAGATTTACGACGTGTATTCCGAGAAGCCAATGCACTGACAGAGGTAGCACAGAAATACTGTCTGAAAGTCTGTCTGTCTGTGATAATTGATAAAAGGGAGAACAGTGGTAGTAGTGGTATAAAAATCAGTAAAAGAAGTAGTAGCAGTGGAAATACAAGAAAAATAAGGATGAGGAAATAGTATAAAAAAAAATAGAGAAGTGGATTGAGTGGATTGAAAAAGAACAGTAAAAAGCAGTAACCAAATATTTGTGAGAAACAGAAAATAGAGAGAGAGAATAAAGACACTAGCTAGTTTCCATCCAGCTGTCCATCCAAAAATAAAATATGAATTAGGTGTGTTTCCATCAGCTGGGTTGAAGTTAAGAAATAGGCTTCCTGAATGTCAGAAAATAAGTGAAAAATATCAGAAAAATAGTGGGTCTTTAGTTCTAATAGTTTGAAAGTTGTCATATTTCATGCTTTTATCCACAGACAAAGACATTTTCTAATATCCCAACTAATGGTCATTCAACCACTATGGTGACTTATACATGTTAGGAAACAACACATGATATTCTAATGTGCCAAGTAATGTTCATACAACCATGACATGACATGAGACTTGTTCATGTTAGAAACAACATGTGTGATATTTCTGGAGGTTGTGATGGAGAGATATTTTATAGACAGTGAACAGTCCAAAACCACATTTACGCTTCAAGGAAGCGGGGGAAAAAACAACTTTTTCTGCAATATTGAGGAAATTGTTATCAATTTTTTTCTGGTTCCATTCAGCTTTTCTAATTCAATACACCATAATTTGCCAAAAAAATGTAAAAGAAAAAATACCTGGATGGAAACCCAGTTAGAAAGAGGAAAACAGAGACTTTAACTGAAGATGAGAAGAGGAGGAAGAGAAAGAAGAATGAAGACAAAATGGGGAGATACTGTAAGGCAGAGAATAGGGAAGGAGGAGAAGCTTTTGAAGTTTTCCCTCTGAGTCTCCAGTGTCTCTCTTTGAGAACGACAACTGACTATAAAGGGAAATGTTTCCACTTTCATTTCCAATAATGTCTCTTTGGAATTCACTTCATCCCCAGTTTATAAAACTCTCTAAAAGAGATGAGAAATATTCAAATGATCAGTGTTTAGGAACAACACACAACTTGTGTTACATGTCAACACAACAATTTGTGTTTGCAATATTACGCATTCAAAACCCTCCTCTACAGATTCCACTGCTGCCTCCATTTCTCATGACAGGAGGACGATTGAAATTGCGCATTTAGAAAACTAATAACAAACAAAAAGGAACTCAGGTTACTTAGATACTTGGATAATTCAAATAACGTATACGCTAAGATAGTCTAACCAACCCCAAAACTACCACGGCAAAAAAAACAAAAAAACTTGCCCCTCTCTCCTTAACTTTACTTGTAGCTCTTCTGTCTTAAATCCAAAACAAAAGTACAAAATAAATAAAGATTTTTTTTTGACTAGGAATGGAAGCTCATCCTACTGTTAACCCCACTGTAAGTCTCTCTGAGTAAGAGCTAAATGACGAAAATGCGTGTGATGTGGTGGTAATGGCCCCTTTTAAATTAATCTTTACAAATCTAGCATTAATTATGGGAGCTTTAGTGTACATACTCACCAGTGGCATGTCTAAAAATAGAATTTACTCAAGTAGAAGTAAGATTAAGAACTTAAAAAGCCACAAGCAAGTTACTAGCTAGCCACAAGCAAGTTAGCCTACTAGCTAGCTGTTGAAGAGAAAATAGGGACAGAGAGATGCTAGCCTGCAAAAGTACACAACAGTCCAGTTCCACAATTGGATATGACAGAGGCCATAGATAGAGACTTTAAAAGTAGAATTACTCACAAAAATTCAGTACAATAACTAGTTATTTTCCACCTACGTCTGCCACCTTTATTCAAGTCTGTCCCACTCTGTTAGCATGCTATGTTGAAAAGTAACACCAGATGTGTTATTCCTAACTACACAACTACTGTATGTGTTCAAAATTCTATCCTTTTCAGCAGTGTATCTACAAAACACAGATGCGATATTTGCCACGTCTATACAGTTTTAGCATCTGTGTATTTTAGATTGATACAGTTTTCATTCAGCTCAAGCACAGGCATCTACCACACTAGCGTAAACTAATATAATCCGGCACAATTCTCACTTTCCTTCACTTTGGTTACTTGGACTAAAACAGAATGAAATGTGAATCCATTCTCCTTCCTTTGGGCTTTGACACACTTTCTCATGAATCATGAAGACAATCATACTGGTATGATTTTTGGCAGCTCTGTACATTTGTAATATAAATATATTTTGGCTTAGTACAGTTTTAAGTCTGTTTTTGATTATTTTGTACACATATACACAGACTATTGAGAGCCTAGTCTAATCCGGCTTTGTGTAGCATGGCTTTCTTATTTTCTTGGAATAGTGTAATACAGTCCAGATTAATAAAATTGTATAGTTTTGGTCTTGTTTAGTTTGTCCTGGTATAAAATGCTAGAGTCTGATTTCAGTCAGTTTGTATATAGTAGCCCAAATTAGTTCTTGCTTGCAACATCATGGCTGTAATCCATTTATCCCGATGAGGTCTGGCCTAGTCTGCTGGTTTAGGATGCTTTATCCTGTAATGGCTTAATGCAAACCATGTTAGTCTGTTTGTTGGTTTAATGAACTACTGGGCTACTGTATACAGACTATATACAATGATGAATCCCATACAGCAGGGATAGGCAACCATCTGCCATGGAGGACCGAGACGATACAATTTTTCAAAGACAACACCAGGGAATTTCACTTAAAGCAATAATTTTAACATGGGGGTTATTTGTTTATTTATTTTATAATGTCGGATGCAGCTGGACGAGTTTGTAGCGTTCAGATTTTTACTTCCCATTCATTTGAATGAGGCCACGAAAACTGACATTTAACGTGTTTGTGAACATATTCAACAACATTCAAACGCTACAAACTTGTCTCAGCTGCATCTGATCTTGGTGATTAGTTTATATTCTGGTTTTCATGGTGTTCAAGTGCCGAATAACCCGCATGTTAGAACTTAGTGGAATATTGCTTTAATTCCACCCTAATTCTGCGTTCATATCATATCAGATTTACCGTAAATACGAACTGCCGACCATTCATGTCAGCCTCCTAGTGGTAATTACAAGTAGGACACGTGACATTTTGTTGAAGGCTCCGATATCTCCCACTTGATGGCACAAATTGCAGCAGTGTGTCAAACAACAATCCTTTTGAATGTGGGCATTCCAACAAGTTAAATGTGAACGCTTCCAAGTTGTAGTTCCAATATGACGTGAACGCAGCATAAACCAGAGAGAGGACTGTCCACAGGTCAGTACCGTCAGTAGGCTGGGTAAAATGGAATTGTTGTACCTGAACACTGTAATTCTATGTGGTGTGTGTGAATAGTGTGATGTTGGACCAGTGCTTGTCAGCACTAGTTCAACTCACGTTGGTATCTAAACCAAACAAATAATCCCAGTCCCATCCTTGGTCCCATAGTCGGATTTTTCACATTGTTGTTGTCAAAGAAACTATCATTTTGTCATGGTGACCTTCACCTAGTGAGCTCATTTTCAACTTTGAAGAGCATTAAACTAATATCCCAGGCTGTGGCTCTGTAATGGGCTTGATTTAGTTTGGTTCAGTTTCATTTTTATTTCAGTTTTGAGCAGTTTTCAGACCAGGACTTGTGCTTTGTTAAATATAGGTAACTGTCAAAAATGGGAAACACCACAGTATTAAGACACAAGATGTTGGCATTGCCCTTATTTTGGTAGTTACCTCTGGATTGTCACTATGGCAGTGTTGGTGATGATGCTGTTGAGTAGAGCAGAATATCCTTCAGTTTTTGGTTGATCAGTGTCCTTGACTGTCTTTGCTCTATTAAAGCAGACATTCTCTGTCCACAGAGAATATTTGTTCTTTCTCCAGTTCTCAGAGACTTCCAGCTATTCAAAATTACTATATGTGTAACATTGTTAAATCAAATTTCCCTTTGCAACACAGACTACCCAATGCACTAAAAGAATATTCATGCCAAGATCAACAGACATGTTTGGTCAGTTCACACCTGGTTGTCCTTCATAAGCATTCCACTTTCATCTGGACTAGTCCACTGTATGTTATAGCATCATTCAATATCATTTCGTGAGGAATGGAAACATCACTTGACCGTAGCAAGTAGCTTTCAAGATTTTCTGACCTGGAGCAACAATGTCTACACGACGCTGAATTTGAATGGGGGCTAATGGAGAGAAGGGGCAATCAACAAGACCCATTCAAAATCCTTAAGTCCCTTGCTTGGTAATATGCTCTCGACACCGAGGGAATTGTAAAATTTGATATGAGAAGAAGGGGCGCCCGGGTCCTCTGGGGTCCCCACTCCTCCTCAGTCCCAAAGTGGATGAAGGCGGTGTCATGGTTTTCTTTCAACAACTTTTTCCATCCTTTCTTCTCTTCAATCTGAGGGATTGGTGCTAGACTTGGGTTTGACGAGCTCCTGAGCCATGCTAAGCTGACACAGTCATATTGTAAGCCGACAGAAGCCCGGCCCAAGTCCTGCTGAGCCTAAATATCCCCCTTGGGCCATGGAGGATTTTTGTCCCACTTTGGCTGACTGGTAGACGTTTCATTTCTCATATGGGAGAGCTGGGTCTGAAATGGGCTGGTTACAAATCCATGAAGTTGGCCATATATCATGTCTGTGTCCTTGACAAACACTTGACCCCTGCATATTTTGTACAGATTTTGTATAACTGAGAGCTAACATTATTAGAAATAGTTTCAGTAATTTGGGACCAAGCCAAAACATTGATTGGTCATTGTAAAATATCAGAAATACATGGGTACCATTGAGCAAATCAAACAGTTAGTTAATAATTAATACCTGAAGAATTGATTTTTTGCAGATATGAGAGTTCTGCAGGACACTGATGATATGTTTGTCCAACATATATATTTATCCTGATATCCTTATTGTATACTGATTGTCCTGGCCTTTGCCTGTCTGTCTAATTGTCTGTCTCTGTCTTTATATAATCTAGGATAAGAGGGAGGGATGAGTGTTAAATCAGGTATTCCTTTCCTTCTCCTCCCATCATGCCCTAGTTTCCCTCCCCAAGCTCATCAGTCCCTCCTCCCCATTCTCTCTTCCCTCACCCTCTCTTTAATTCCCTCCCATCCAGCTGTTTTCTCTTTAACATTCCTTTATTCTTCACTCTTTACTCTTTATATCCCTTTACTCCAATTTTCTCGCTCTCCCAGCCTCTTATGTCTTTGCCTCTTTCCCTCCCTCTATACACTCTATGTTTTCCTTCACCATGCTTGCTATTCGTTCTCTCTGTCTTTACGGAGGCTTTGCAGTTGTGTCACAAATCTATCAACCACTGGCTCCATTATGACTAAATATACCACAACCAGGCTAGAAAAAGTGCTACCTGAAAAAGATTGTTGGCTGTAGGTCCATTCAGTAATGTTATAAGTAAAAGTGAATAGTCTGATAAGGTAGATTTGTTTCCAAATTTAGGTTACTTGTCTTTAGCCCTAGTTAGAGCTGCCGTGGTTACCGCATTACCGCGGTAACGCATTCACGTCACGCCCACCGCAGAGTCAAGCTGATCACCGCTTCACTGCTGGGTTTTTTCCCCGTTTATTTTAGGCCTATTGTTTATGGTCCAATTTTTGCTTGTAAAAGTTATGTGATCTGAAATAAATACTATTTTTTAAATAATAATAATAATTATTATAATTGTGTAGCCTATTTTCTTCATGCCATGTGTTCGAAAGTTTCCACTCACAGTTGATCGGAGAACGTGCCACCCCCCAGAACGTGCTTTGCAACTGTTGGCTACGGAAAGTTTTCGCTTCAAATTAGGCTAAAAACATGGATCTTGTAGCGAAACCCAATGTTACTTCTCCTGTTTGGGAACATTTTGGCTTTGAGCCCGATGAAGAGAGAAAGCCATAGAATTTGGACGAGGCAGTGTGCCGCATTTGCAGCAAGAAAATCAATGTCATGCGAGGAAAGATGCGATCTAGCATCGCATATTAGGACCACTCATCGCCCGTTATACGATGCAATGAAAGGCACCCCATCTACCTCGGGAGGTCCCGGCTCGGCACTACGTCAGTTAGGAGTCTCCGAGGCATTTGCCAGAGTGACTAAATACAACCGGGACAGCAACAAGTGGCGAGCACTTACAACAACTGTAACACTGTTCTGAGGTTTAAATTATTTTCTTTTATGGTGGTTACCGTGACGGTTTGAATGGCTTCGCTAATTTGTGCGGTAAGGAAAAAATCAATACCACGGCAGCTCTAGCCTAGTCTCTACTCCAAAATAGTTGTAGCTTGAGGAGTCAGCTCAGTTAACCTGAACAAACAGCTGTGAGCTAGCTAGCTAGTCAGCAAGCTAAGTTCGCAAAGCAATGTTAATATTAAGATGTGACTTCTAGCCACTATTCACATTAGCTTCTGCTAAATACGTCAGCTAGTGCTCAAACCAGATTGAGGACAAGACAGTGAAGGTTTGCTAATCAGATACTATGATTAGCTGACTAACAAGCTGACATTATCTAAACAAAAAATTGATCAGATGTAGCATGGGAATTAGCCATGTCTATTCAATAGTGTTGAGACGACCAAGTTCAACGTTTGAAGACCCAATCAGTTCTTCACAGCCACTGTTGCCCAAGAGCTGAGGACCTCCAACATGGCCTCCTCTATCCTCTCTACATTTTCCTTCTCTCTCATCTATCCATTTACCTTTTTGTTTACTGACCCATCCATGCCTCCTGTTTCCTCAGTCGAGCAGATCTCACAGTGTCACCCTCCATCAATCCACTTGAGGCAGACCAAATAATTGATTTGGCAAATGAATCAGGACCAATCAAGCTTGTATAGATAATCTGTAATCAATTAATATCAGCACCAGTTATGGCTGATTATTTGCCAAGATCACAATTGTCCTAGACTTAAATGAAAATGGCAAAGCTGTCCGCCTAGATTTACAAAAAAACTGGCTAATGAATTATCTTTTTTTTTGTTCCCGCCCCTAAAAAATTGATAGTGGCCTTCACAAAATCATAAATCGGTCAGCCTCTAAAAGCCATCCCTTCATTTCTCTGTCCCTTGTGCCACTTCTGTCCATTCTTTCCCCCCTTACTTCTTTCATCATCTTGGGTATTCAAAATGCAAGCTTCCATCAATTCACCCCTCCATCCCTCTGCCCCGCCCTTCCTCTCTTCCTCTCTCCATCATCCAGCCAGCCCACTTCCTCAGCCACGCATGCCTCGCCATTATCCTTCAACATTCTACAGTTTTATTGCCGTTGTCATTCCTCGCCACTCTAAATTTATCCCTCCATCAATCCATACCCCCATTCCTCCCTTGTTTTTACTCCATTCCTTCCTCCCTCTATTTTTACTGCCAAGCCATTATTCCCCTCTCCATATCAATCCCTATCATTTCTTTATTCTTCCCTCCCTTCTGTCGCTCCCTTCCAAATCTCTTCAAATCCCTCCATCCATCCCTCTTGTCCAGCTCATCCCCCTCCTTCCTCTCTTCCACTCACCTTCCATCAATATAGTCCATGTCCATCCCTCCCTCCATCCCCCCTTCTTGCCCCATACTTCTGTTGCTCTGCCCATTCCCCGTCCATCCATCCATCCCTCCCTCCATCCTCTCTTCCCATCTCATCTTGTGCCTATGTTTTTGTACTGGCACAACAGCAGATTCTTGAATGTCTTTTTGAACGTGGCGTTGCACAGGGCGTAGCATGCCGGATTGATAGTGGAGTTGACGTAGCACAGCCAGTAGCCAATAGCCCAGACGGTGTCCGGGACGCAGGACTGGCAGAAGGTCGAGATCAACACCATGACGTTGTAGGGCGTCCACGTGATGATGAACGCCAGCAGGATGGCAAAGATGGTTTTAGTCACCTACAGGGAGAGGAGAGAGGAGAGAGAGAGAGAGAAGTGAGATGAGGAAAATAAAAGGCAGTAGTGTCATACCATCAGTGGTGGAAAGTAATTACGTACATTTACTCAAGTACTGTACTTAAGTACAATTTTGAGGTACTTGTACTTTACTTGAGTATTTCCATTTTATGCCACTTTGTACTTACTCCACTACATTTTAGAGGGAAATATTATACTTTTTACTCCATTACATTTATTTCACAGCTACAGTTACTAGTTACTTTTCAGATCAATATTTTATATTTAAAACATGTAATCATCTTTATAAAATAACTATAAAATAGCATTGTTATTGATTAGACTACCCAAAAGTATAGCTAAATTGTTAAGATTAGCTTCACGTTGACAACTTTAAAATGCTGCTTACATGTAGATGTGTCAATAAATCAGTATTAATATTCCAATGATTTATGAATAATATAACTCTAAATGGGGACAGTTTGCATAATGAGTATGTTTACTTTGATACTCTAAGTACATTTTGCTGCCAATACTTATGTACTTTTTCTTTTGAAGATTCTGAATGCAGGACCTTTACTTGTAATGGAGTATCTTTACATTGTTGTATTGCTACTTAAGTACTTAAGTAAAAGATCTCAGTACTTCTTCCACCACTGCATACCATGCAATGACTACAAGTTTGTGGCGCTGTATGAGGGAAAGAAGTGCGCCTCAACAGTGGAATTCTTATATGAGGAGTGCTGAGACAAAAGATATCAGATCCGACACAACTACTCAAAAGAGTGAGGTAGGTCGGGCATCCAAAATTGGGGCACACACCACAACATATTAATGCAGTACACAGCAACATAAGCTGATTCACATGGACATGTAAGCTGTGGGGCTGTAGTACTTGAGTCCAGTCTCGGTCTTGAGTCTGGTCTCAAGACCTTTCTAAAGGTCTCGTGCCCATTTTGACTAGAGTTGTCTTGGTCTCGGCTCCTATTGGATGTCAATCTCAGAACCCATCGTCTATCGGTCTGATGACGATTAGACTCTGGGGGCGACGGCCAATATTTGGGGGTTTCCGGTGTAGCCAGCGGACACTCGGGCCAAGACTTCCTCTTCCGTGCGCCGGTCATTGTTTACAGTCCAATTAGCAACTTGAGACGCAAGAATGGAGTTGGAGTTGAGAGACGATGTCTCACATGCAGATATCTATAGAGATTTATATTTATAGAGATTAGCCGAAATGTCGTCTGGACCTAAAACACCTACAAAAAGTACAGATGTTTGTGTATTGTGTGGAGAAACGCTCGACTCTCGCGTCTCGGTCATGACCAAGATTGATTGGATGTTGACTCAATTTTTCCTGCCTAAAATTTTTGCTATCTACAAATTTCCAAAGATCAATTTTTCTCCACCTGGCACAACTTTATTTTCAACCCAGCACTACAAATTTAAGGGATTACATCTGTATATAGTATGTAATGGTCCTCAAACTTCAATGCATTGATTAGTCAAAATCCCATATATTGATTAGTTGGATGTTGAAGGGTATTGCACAGAGCAGATCTCTGTTGGTCCGTCAAGAAACTCTTTAGGTATTATTTTTACATTTGGGCAGACATGTACACTGTTATTGCCTATTTTGATCTTGGTCTTGAATAGGACTTGGACCTGACTTTGGACCTGGTCTCGGAATCGAGTTGGACCCAACTACGGTAGTCATGACTATAGTCCTGGAAAGCAGATAAATGAAATGAGTCGACTTACTCTTATAAGAACCTTTCTTTTGGTGTGAGGATGATTAAATGACTTAATGAAGTTTTTTTTTGTATTTCATGGTTTGTGCCCCAATAAATTAGCAAAATGTCATTTTTACCCAAGTAAGTTGCTCTTTTCCACCTCTGTCCTCTATCTGAATTTAATCCCTGTTTATTATTGTTTCATTGCTTTTTAAATTCAAATTTTGAGTATTCTGCGTTTATTGTCTGTCAAAGCACTTTGTAAACTCTGTATTTAAAGGTGCTACATAAATCAAGTTATCATTATTATTATATTGCACCAATGTGTTGACAATGTCAGCAGGATGGCAAAGATGGTTTTTGGTGACAAGAGGAGAGCAAAGAGAAGAAGAGAAAGAGGAGAGGAGAAAATAAAAGAAGAAATGAAGACCGGGGAATATTCTTTCATTCTGTGTTAGGGTCCCTGAAGTGCTGTGGAAGTCACTTTAATAAACAGCTGCAAAAAATTTTAATTTAATTTATATAAGTGAGTGTAGGTATATCCGTATGCGTGTATGAAGCTATGTATGTACATATAAATATTTATGTGCATACATGTGTGTATATGTATGTATGTGTATGGATGAATATGTAATTACTCTTGTTTTTGTTTTTTGTTTTTTCTTTCTTTCCTTCTGTTTGTATCACCGGGTGTATAAAAAAAAAAAATGACAAAAAAAAAATTTTTTAAAGAAATAATTGCAAGGACATGAAAATATACTGGACATTTTGTTGTTGTACTGATTTATGAATTAATTGCAATAAAAGTATGAAAAAAAAAAGAAGTGACCCTCTGCTGATAAATACCCACTGTACTAGTAAACAGCTATTAAACTGCACAACACCTGAATATTAATGGTAAAAATATGTTGCATTTGCACAGTAACAACTCACTGACAGCAAACATACATCATAGTCATATGAGTGATACATCTTGTTTTTAATAAAACACCATATTGGGATTTATTACTGTTCCGTTATGGAGGGCTTGACAGAATTAAAGGGAACACTCAACGTCTTTCATATCGCATCATGTTCATAATAAATGATTCATTTCATGATAGATGGCTGAAAATGAAGTGTGTGTATGTGTGTGTGTGTGGAGATGAAACAGTGAGCTGTCATCTATGTTAATTGATTTTACTTGAGTGTTTGAAGCAAAATTGGGCTCCTCTGCACTGTGATGCAACTGAACAAGTTTCTTTCTCTCCATGCCTCCATCCATTATTCCACCCTTCCATCTGCTAGGATCCTCTTGATCATCACAGCAAACATTATTATATAATTTACAAGTGAAATTGGCTATATTTGTAAGACATTAAAGTCAAACTAAAATGAATTACTTTTTCACCTTGCTAGCTAATATCCAGCGATTTAACAATAAATGTCCAAGAATGTACAAAATTTGTATTTCTCATAGCTTTTTTTTATATCAAAATCCCATTACTTCCTGGAAAACATGATTTGTGGTGGTTACTTCATGGCGTACCATAAACCATCACAGATTTTTGGACAACATTTCGTGTCCCAGTGGCTGAATTTATTCATTTGGAGGAATCAGAATTTGTGAAGCTCAAGATTACGAGCCGAGCATTTCACAGTGGATCGTTTCACCAACTGCACACAGTATGCAGCGGGCTTCACTGGCTTTCTCTGTCAATGTTTGTCATGGTCAAACCCACACACCGTTGAACAGTCTCCCTGCGTTATGTCCAACCCCAACATCCTGAAGTAAGACACCATCAAAAATTCTCTTTCATTGTGACTTTAAGTAAGCAAAAGGATCAACCAATGTCATTTCATCAAGCCCTGGAAAAAACTATATGGGTTTTCAACCAAATGCTCATGGACTCCTTAAATAAAAGACTTGATGAAATAATAATAAGATTTCATCTCCTCAAATCAAATCTCCATTTCAACCAAATGGCCGTGGATCATTCAAGATCCAATTCAAACAAGTAGCAGAGTAGTGTAATATTATCATGGACAAAAAGCCTGTCTGGTGGCATCACCGTCACATACTAAAAAGAAACAATCTACTTAGCCTTGAGAGCTTTACTCATTTTTGTTTTCCCAAATTAGTTTTCAAATGTATCAACAGCAGAGCCCCAGAGCCTCTTTCAAGATATATCCAAAGACAAGACAGTAACAGAGTAACTAGGAGCATGGTGAATGGCAACTGTAAAATACCACATTGTAGATCTAAATTTGGACAATCAGCTTTCTCCATAAAAGGCTGTCAACTCTGGAACACATTACCAACTGAAATCAAATTAATTCCAGATATAAAATCTTTTACAACAAAGGTTAACTGCTGGCTAAAAGCAAACCAGAGCTGTACTCATTTTTAGCTAATTGTACTCTAAATTACTATTGGTGTATGGTGTATGTGTATTGGTGTATTGTGGTATGTGTCTTTTATTTTATTTCCATATTTGTAGTGTATTGTGGTTTTATGATACTGAAAGCTGTATATTTTAATTACACTGTACATGTAAAAGCCCAACTAGGGACAAGAGTTGAAAATTAGCAATAGCTATAGACTCTCTGTGCAGCACATCAGTTTCATGCCCTGTATTGGAACTATGTTAAATTGTACCGTCCTATCAAATAAAATTCAAATAAAAAAATAAAAAAATAAAAATCACCTTGCAAACAAGCCTTCTCGCCTTAAACTATACAACTATAATAGTCTAAAGAAATCCCCAAGACAGTGCATGAGAAACATAATGAATCCAATGAGAAGAATCAAAACTTTTCAGAAAATTCTGAAAAATGCAAATTGGACCACAGGCAGGTTGACCATCTCAGGAACTGGAAGCTCTATTGGTCGCTGGTGAAAATCTCAACAACAAACTTTCAGCAAAACAGACATCTTCAATTACAACTAATTTATTCACCAGAGGGAATTCTTCATCTCCAACTCAAATAGGCAATATTTCTACTGATGAGTTATGTATTTAAGGCTGGCATACAGCATACTGACAGCGTGACAGCTACTTTGAATTTTTCCATCTGAAACACAAACAACCCAGCAGTGGGAGAAGCTGGAGGGAGAGAGGACATTGTCTGCCTGACATGCGATAAGCGAATCATTCACCCACCGAAGCAGAAGTCTAAGGGGAATGCCGGTGGTTGTCAGCAGGCCCAGGCTAACCATGGACCTAATTATACCCAACACACCAAATAGTAACTGATATAACTTCAGTGCTAGCATTTTCCTTTAGGTGAAGCTCAAGCTGCATTTCCACGGAAAGACAAATCACTCAAACCAATTGGACTACAATCCTTTTGCCTCTTGAGCTCCTTCACCTCTGAATCAGCCACTTGTGACTGCTTGGAAATGAAACGACGCCCATCATTTATTTCTTAAGATGTATGGCCTTTCAGAAATCCTCCTCTGAATCGTTCATCATACTATAAAGCAAGGAATCTCTGTCTGTATGTGTGTCCTTCGCATATCACGAGAACCGTTCGTCCGATCTACTTCACACACATTGTGTATTGCTGGGGACCCAAGAACGTACAGTGTCGAGTGTGAAGTTGTTTGGACGAGCGGTTCTCGAGAAAGCTGCATGCAGCAATACCGGAGGCCAAGCAATCGGCCCGTTCCGAACAGGCATGTTTTGAACGGGCACTGCACTAGTCTTAAAGTAATTAGTAGTATGAATAAATGTCCGTTTTGCAACTCTATTACCGAGATGTGAATTTTCAATTACCGTATTTCCTCTAATGGTGGCCGGTAGTCAATTAAAAGCTGGGTCTCCGATAATGGCCGGGGCCGTGGTCGACATGAACAAATACAGGCCGGGGAAAAAAACAAAGGAAAAAACAATGGTGGATACCGGTAAACTCCTGGTGCCTGTTATATAATGTAACTGTAGTTTGTAGTAACGTGCAAGTGCCACAAGATGGCAGTATGCCACAAGATGGCTCGGCCGGTGGAAATCTCTGGAGCGTGCCGTCGTCGATTACCATAATTATCGGTAATGCATTGCAGTTGCATTGCAACAAAAAAACGGCTACCTAACGTACCCCAACAGAAGCAGATCAGAAAACAAGGAGGCTTTGTACTAACATATGAGCAAATATACTTATCAAACAGAGGGAATTAGAAATAAAGGCCTGTCTCTAAGCCTGCGTCCAATAAAGGCCTGGTACCCTCTGCAGTTGAGGTAAATAAAGGCCCGGGCCAATATTAGAGGAAATACGGTATGTATACTCTCACAATAATTTGAAAATAGGGTCCAAGATCCAAGATCCTTTAATAACTATCGCTCTACCTCTGTGCTCCCCTGCTTTTCAATGATTCTAGAAAAGGACAGTGTACAATAAGTATCTGAATGCTCTTTCCATTGTCAATGATCATCAGTATTTACAAAGGACTATTCCACAGATAATGGCTGTCCTACAACTTACTGATAAACCAACAATGCATTGATAGACTTCGGTCTAATAAATATGCTTTTGGAATATTTTGAACATACCAAAAGCATTTGACACCGGTAATACTGACATTCTACTATAGAAATTATCACACAACGCTGTCAGAATCCACAATTACATTCTCGACAAGCAACAATTTGTAAATGGATAGGTATACAATAACATGCGGTGTGCCACAGGGCTCTGATCATGGGCCTCTGTTTATGGTCAACATTAATGACTTGCTGATGATAGTAACGTGATCTCAGCAAACATTTCTCTTCACCCCCGGCCATTCCTACAGACCCTTTAGCCACAGCCATTCCGTAACTCTTTCTATTTAACATAATTCAATTTATGAATCCAGGGCTGTAGACATTTACATTCAACACCCAAAAACTCAATTTCCTATAATGCCATTCTGCTACCCTTGACTTTGCACACGTCACTATGCCATACACCTGCATTCACTGAACAACAACATACTCTCCCTTCATTCATTCAACTCTCAACATTCATTAAAATCCATCCTACTAAACACAACATGCTAAGAGTTTGTGCCAGTGTAACTTAGTTATTTTATTTTGTAGTTGAATGTCTGTTTGTACTGTGTGTTCAATGTTAGTGTTGGGATGTTTCTTGTTCATTTATGCTCATCGTGTTTAATTTAAATCCCTGTTTATTCACATCCCATAATTCACTGATTCTCAACCTTTTTCATATCAAGGACCCCTAATTTAGTCCACATTAGAGCTATGGACCTCCATTTGATGAGATTTTGTCTCTCAGACTCAAATCTGAGAATATTTTTATTGTTAGATATGATTTTGTCCAGAGCTCCATGACTACCTGTATTGTAGGTAGAGACATAACAGTGAAACTATGATCAAAAGAGCCATTCTTCTCCATTCTCTAATTGTGTTAATTTCTTGTGAATTAAATAATGGTGAAGTTTAATAATTCATCATTCATTTGCAGGGGACCGCCTGGAACCCCCTCAACGACCCCTGGTGGTCCCCGGACCCCACGTTGAGAACCACTGCCATAGTTCATTCATTTCCTTTTCTGTGGCAATTAATGTAGTTTACCATCATTATCTTAATTTTAAGTCTTTGTGTTGATAATCATGAATCACATTTATATGTTAATTTGCTAGCAAACCATCCTCTTTGAAATATGCATTATCTGCATGTAGTGTAAATTGTATATATTATAGATAATAAGACAATTAGAATTTATTCATTTTTCTTTCTTTTTTTTTGTGGTGGGATGTTCTTTTTATGTAATTTTTTTGCTGTGTCTAAACTAAACTCAAACTCCATTAATTCATATCTCCCTCTGCATGTCCACTAATTTAATATAATATACAACCATCCCTCAACACTACCTCTCAACATGCTCTTTCCATTCATTCCCCCATCACTCCCATTTTACATGATCATACTTTCTTTTCTCTGGCAGCCATCTGTCTTTTCCTCTTCACTTGGCTCCTAGCGATGCTTGCAAACTTCCTCGCTACTGTCCTTGGACGGTTGATGGGGATTGAATGCTTCTCGCCACCCTCTACAGGAGGGACAATCTCTATAGCCGTGATGCATTCATCCCCTGCCTGCTTCGTTACGATCTTTATCTTGGACCACTTGGAGCCGGCGCTGATCTTGGCCAGGGCGGGATTGGTTGTCGTCGTGGCAACAGGGGTGGCATTTGTTGCAGCCTGGGACAGAAGCAATAGAGTTTTGTTAGGTTTGAACAGTGGTTAAAGAAATTCACTGTTCTGTATCACAGGTTTGAATTCCAGGTAACACTTTACAATATCGGTCACTAAGTTAAGGGTTAGTTAATACTTAATAAGAATTAACTAACCCTTAATTAACAGTTAACAAATGTGTCTGGTAATCATTTACTAATGGTGTTCATGTTAACTAAGGTATTAATTTCTACTTATTAAATGCTTAATAAGCATTAACTTATTAAGCATTAACTATCCCTTATTAAGCATTAACTAACCCTTAATTTAGTGACCCTTATTGTAAAGTGTTACTGAATTCCACAATTGCTAATGCCTACAATGTAAATGCCTACAATGTAAACATTCATATACATTTTGGTGATTGGGATAATTCAGGTTTTTTTTCTCCATTTTTGCATCAACTTATAATTAATGTTACTTATACTGACTCTGATTTCTTCTTTTTAATTTTGGAAGGCTCATGTTCATTAATATTTTGTATGAAGTCTTTTTCTTTAAACCAAATAAGAAAATAAATGTATGTGATGATTGATGAGTAAACATGACATCCCCTAAAAGGGAAATACTTATGTTAAGACCAAATCAAAAAAGTACTTTTAAAAGTACATTTGAGTTTTAGTAGTAGTTAGTAGGGTTAGCAGTTTCTTTGTTCTTTACCAGGCACTTGTTACATGGGGTAAATGTTTCTACATTTGTCCACTATTTTCCTTAAAAAACAGTTTGCTGTTGTATGCATTCCTTGTTGAAATCAAGACACATGGCTAGCAGGTGAGTCTGAACGCTCCACCCAGTTGTACGAGCAAAAAACAAGGAAAATAATCCAATCCATAATACATTAATATCCTACATTTATACATTTGTATACACCATAATAAAATACTATTAAAAGCAATGCTTATGTTTATAAGCCATGATAATACCCGATGAATAGAAGTGATAGCTTTTGTAATTGTTAGAATAGCAGTTAATTGTTAGCTAGTGAATATATGAAAAAAGGCTTTTAATTTGAAATTCTCTTCAAATTTTGAAGTGATCATGACAGAAGCCAACCTCAGCTGTCGCCTCACTGTTGGTATTCTCCTTTGGTTCCTTGGGGGGAATAAAAGCCGTGGATGAATCATTAGAGCTCTCTTTCTCCTCCTAGATAGATAGATAGATAGATTGATTGATTTCAAAAACATTTATTCTTTAAAGACATCATTATTAGCATGTTGCCAAAAATTCTTAATGTACAAGGACTTCAAGAAGAATGCAACACATAATCAGACTTTTGATATCTTTTTTTTTTTTTTTACAGATTTTCTTCCCAGTCTTTAAGCATTTCAGTATACAGTATCTGAAGATTCAGTTCAGCTTCAGTCCAACTAAACTAAGGTCTGAGGGCAGCGGTCAAACCATCTTCAAATCACCATGCTCCCACAACAAAGCTTCATGAAAGACACAAATAACTTCAGCAGTTGTTCTTGCGTACTATTTTCCCCACAGAGTTCAACACAAATACTGTTAGAGAGAAACAAGTTCTTCTTGCCTGTCTTTAAAAGTGCGTTCATGCCAAGCATGTTCTGAGCGGTTTATTTGAACTCTGGAGCGTTTACTTAGTTTGGCTCATTTGGCCAGATAAGAACAATGCCATATGAACTTGGGTGGCACCAAATCACCACACGAGACTCTGGAAAATGTGAGTCTCAGTCCTCTTCCAAGAGCCTCTGGTGCTGTTCGGCAATTATTTTATTTGAATTATCTTAATCTATCTATCTTCCCTAATCGGTACGTTTTCATGGCTTTTTATTAGTTAATTGTGGTATTGCCTTTTCTCTGTTGGTTTATCTCCTTGCTGTTGTTTTCTTTTTCTTTAAAAATAATTAATAGTAATTTGACTCAAAATCATTGTAAATGAGGGTCTCTTGAGTATAAATAAAGGTTGAATGAATGAATGAATGTTAGGAGTGAGAACATAATTCGAACCAACTACAGGAAACCTAGCGTAACTGAATTAAGTGAGTGCAAGCCACAGTTTGGACTGATGCT